>NW_026781854.1:0-165000 GCF_030144855.1 Hypanus sabinus | reverse complement strand
ACGTATCTCTATGTTGAACACCCTCTCTCCTCACATCGCCCCTGTCTGACCCCAGTACACCACGTCTCTGTTTCGCCAAAGCCATTTCCTTCCGCTCAAGCTGGTCTCTGTTTCTCCTCATTCTCACTACTCTTCCTCCAGCCTCTCTCATCTCTCCAGACCCTCACACCCTCAGTCTCCCTCTTCCCCAGCACTTCCTCCCCCTGCTTCCGGCTCCTCTCTTTATCAGCTGCTCATCTGGTGTTTGTTTGTCTCGCTGAGCTCAGAGATGCAGAGGATCCTCGACAGCATGGGCGACAGCGAGACTTACATGAATGTGCAGCTCGTAAACTCGGACTCACCGTCTCCATCGGGAGGTGAGTAGGGCAGAGACTCGGGGTAGCATCAATCTCTTTCTGACCCCAAGAGTATGTGATGGGACGGTGTGAATGGATCTTCTCTCTGTGTCTCACCGCGTAATGTCTGATGGGACGGTGTGGTGGGAGATTTACTTTGAGCCTGACCCCGGGATTGGGTGATAAGAAAGTGTGGAAAGCGCTTCTCTCTGTGCCTCACCCTAGGAGTGTGTGATGGGACGGTGTGGAAGGAGCTTGACTCTGCGTCTGACCAGGCAGTGTGTAACGTGACGGCTTTGAGGAAGCTTTACCGTGCGTCTGACCTCGGGAATGTGTGATGGGACGGTGCGGAGGGAGCTTCAACAGTGTGCCTGAACCCCATACTGTAAAGGTCTAGATGTGTTAAATATGTTCAGGATTTTTTTTTTCTAAATCAATATATAGATATACCAACTAAAGAGGATGCAATATTAGATCTCCTGTTAGGAAATAATTTACGGCAAGTAACGGAGGTGTGTGTCGGGGAATACTTTGGTTCCAGTGATCATAACGTCATTAGTTCAACTTGATCATGGAGAAAGATAAATCTGGGTGTCGGGTTGAAGCACTAAACTAGAAAAAGGCCAAATGTGAAGAAATGAGAAAGTATCTAAATAGCGTCGATTGGGTCAGGTTGTACTCTAGTAAGGATGTGATTGGTAAGTGAGATGCCTTCAAAGGAGAAATTTTGAGAGTGCCGAGTTTGTATGTTCCTGTCAGGGTTAAAAGCAAAGTGAAAAAAGAATAAGGGACCTTGGTTCTCGAGGGATATTGGAACTCGGATAAAGACGAAGACAGGGATGTGTAACATGTGTAGGCAACAGAGAGATGTATGATGCTTGATGAGTATTAAAAAGAGTAAGAAAATGCTTAAGTTGAAAGAAGACATGAGGTTCCTTTGGCAGTCAGGGAGAAAGATAATCTTAAGATCGTCTACAGGTATGTTAAGAAAAAAAGGATAATAAGTGATAATGTTGGTCCTCTTGAAGATCAGAGTGGTTGGCTATGTATGCAAACAAAATAAGTAGGAGAGATGTTAAGTGTTTTCTTTTGCATCGTATATAATAAAGAAACTGGAATGGAGTCCATGGAAACAAAGCAAACAATTAGGGAACTGAATACAGATTAAAGAAGAGGAGGTGCCTGCTCTCTTGAGGCCAATCAGAGCAGATAAATCCCCAGGGCCAGACAGGGTATTCCCTCGGACATTGAAGGAGACTGGTGTTGAAATTGCAGGGGCCATGCCTGGCAGAAATATTTTAAATGTCGATATCCACGGGTCAGGTGCCGGAGGATTGGAGGATAGCTCATGTAGTTCCGTTGTTTAAAATAAGCTCAAAAAGTAAGACAGGAAATTATGGGCCGGTAAGTTTGACATTGGTAGTAGGTAAATTATTGGAAGGAATACTAAGAGATAGGATCTACAAGTATTTGGATAGACCGGGATTTATTAGACGCTTTGTGCGTGATAGGTCATGTTTAACCAATCTATTAGTGTTTGTCGAGAAATCTACCAGGAAAGTGGATGAAGGGAAGGCAAGTGGATGTTCTATACATGGACTTCAGTAAGACCTTTGACAGGGTCCCGCATTAGAGGTTAGTTAGGAAGATTCGATCACTAGGTATACATGGAGAGGTAGTAAATTGGATTAAACATTGGCTAAATGGAAGAAGCCAGAGAGTGGTAGTGGAGGATTGCTTCTCTGAGTGGAGGCCCTGTGACTAGTGGTGTGCCGCAGGGAACAGTGCTGTGTCCATTGTTATTTGTCATCTATATCAATGATCTGGACGATAATGTAGCAAATTGTATCAGCAAATTTACTGATGATACAAAGATGGAGGTGTAATGGACAGTGAGGAAGGTTGTCAAAGATTTCAGAGGGATTTGGAGCAGTTGGAGGAATGGACAGAAAAATGGCAGATGGAGTTTAACGCGGACAAGTGTGAGGTTTTGCTCTTCTCAAGGTCAAACCCAGCTGGAACATACAAGGTAAATGGTCGGACACTGAGGAGTGCAGTAGAACAGAGGGATCTAGGAGTACAGATATATAATTTAATAAAAGTGCCGTCACAGGTGGATAGGGTCGTCAAGAGAGCTTTTGGTACATTGGCCTTTAAAATCAAAGTATTGAGTATAAGAGTTGGAATGTAATGATGAGGTTGTATAAGATACTGGTGAGACCGAATTTACAGGGTTATGTACAGTTTTGGTCACCGAATTATAGGAAGAATATTAATAAGGTTGAAAAGTGCAGAAAATGTTTACAAGGATATTGACAGGACTTGCAAAACTGAGTTACAGAGAAAGGTTGTATAGGTTAGACTTTATTCCTTGGGGCGTAGAAGATGAGGGGTGATTTGATAAAGGTGTATACAATTATCGTTGGTATAGATATAGTGAATGCAAGTAGGCTTTTTCCACTGAGGTTACGGGATAAAAAAACAAGTCATGGTTTAAGGGTTAAAAGGGAAAAGTTTAAAGGGAACATGGTGGGGGTATTTCTTCACGCACAAAGTGGTAAGAGTGCGGTCTGAGCTGCCAGATGAAGTGGTGAATGTGTGCTGACTTTTCCCATTTAAGAAAAAACTTGGACAGGAGAATGGATGAGTGGGGTATGCAGGGATATGGCCCAGGGGCAGGTCAGTGGGGCTAGGCAGAAAAATGGTTCAGCACAGCCGAGAAGGGCCAAAAGGCCTGTTTCTCTTCTGTAATGTTCTATGGTTCTATGGTTCTATGGACCCAGGGGGTAGGTAATGGGGCGGTGAGGTGTGAGTGTCAATCTGTGTCTGACCACGGATGTGTGCGACGGGACAGTGTGGAGTGAGCTTCACTCTCTTTGTAACCCCGGGAGTGGTTAATGGGACGGTGTGGAGGAAGATTCACTATGTGTCCGTCCGCGAGGAGGGTATGATGGGACAGTGGCTGAGTGAGCTGCACTTTATGTCTCTCTCCCGGACTGGATAGTGGGACGGGTGCTTCCCTCTGTGACTGTTCGCGGAAGTGTGTGACGGGACGGTGATCAGGAGCTTGACTCTGTGTCTGTCCACGGGAGTTTGTTGGGGCGACGTGGAGGGAGATTCATTTATGCATGACCCCGAGAATGTTGCTTCAGACGGTGCCGAGGCGCTCTCTCTCTCTCTCTCTCTCTCTCTCTCTCTCTCTCTCTCTCTCTCTCTCTCTCTCTCTCTCTCTCTCTCTCTCTCTCTCTCTCTCTCTCTCTGTCTCACTCTCTCTCTCCTGCTTTCACCAATAATCTTGCTCTCTGTTTTCTCTCTCTCCCCTAATTTCTCCCCTAATACACCCACTCTCGCCTTACTTCCCCCTTTCTCTCCGCAGTATCCCACGTCTCTCTTCTCGCCAAGCCCTCTACTTCCCCTCACTCTCTCCACCCTCTGTTTCTCCCCACTCCCTAATGGTCCTCCAGCCACTCTCATCGGTCCAGAGCAACCCCTCTCACACCCTCAATCTCCCTTTACCTCAGCACTTCCTCCCCCTGCTCTCGGCTCCTCTCTTTATCAGCTGCTCATCCGCTGTTTGTTTCTCTCGCTGAGCTCAGAGACGCAGAGGATCCTCGACGGGATGGACGACAGCGAGACTTACATGAATGTGCAGAACGTACAACCGGACACTCGGTCTCCATCGAGAGGTGAGTGGGGAAGAAATGGAGGGAGGGAGTTCAATCTCTTTCTGACACCTGGAGTGTGTGATGGGACGGTGTGGAGGGAGCTTCACTTTTGTCTGAGTCTGGGAAAGTGTCCTCTCTTTATCTCTCTTTCTCTGTGTCTGTCTGTCGGTCTCTCTCTCTCTCACACACACACACAAGCACACGCACACACACACAGCCACGCACACACTTCACACACACACACAAGCACGCACGCACTTCACACACACACACACACACACCCACACACACACACACACACACACACACACACACACACACACACACACACACACACACACACACACAGACACACACACACGCACACACACACCTGTTCCAGCACATCGCTTTGCCGCACCGCATCCCGCTCAGCTACCCACTTAGCCACTCGCCCCCGCCCATCCATTGCCAAAGCCCCCATTACCGTTCACCTTTCCCCTTACTTACTGTGGAGGATGTAACTGATCCCCACTGTCCATTGGGCGGCGCTTTTCCCGGGAACGGGACAGACGGCCCGGTCACATTTCAATCCGGTAACTTTCACTGTGAGCGGGAGAGAGTGGGAAGAGGGAAAGTGGGGTAAAGAGGGAGGGGAGACCAGAGGAGAAGGCTCAGTGAGAGGGCCGTGAGATTGAAAGGCAGAGGAGAGAGAGGGAGTGGAGGAAAAAGGAGAGAGAAAAAGGATAGACAGAATGGAGGGTGTGAGAGAATTTCTGAAGTTCCTTCTGTTGGGCTGACGTCACTGCTATTTTTACTTTTGCTATCTGTATGTCGGCTCAGTCAGTGTAACCGCACGCTTTCAATACTTCTCTAAATTAATGACAAACCCCAGCTTCTATTCTCATGGGCGAAGACAGTCAACTCTCAGATACTGCTCAGCGTGTGTTGGTTTCCTGTAAACGTAACTATCTAAATGTCAGCTTACTTTAATTAGTACTACACAGTCTAAGAAATGGCAATCTATTGTTCTAACGTCTTCTCGGAGGGAGGGGGATCGCTTACTTCGGAGTGTGTTGCGGGTTGTCTCGGGGCCGCTGTTTCCAGAGCACAGAGGGTCTGAAGCACCGGCGATAAGCAGAGCAATCGGAGCGCTAACACTCAAACCAGAAACCAACTGGAGGTCGGGGTGTCCCTCAAACTTCCATATTCCATCTCCCTCAATTGTCCTCTCCCTGCAACCTTCAAAATTGCTGTGATTTCTCTCCTCCCTCTATTCCTTCGCCCCACCACCCTGTGCATTACTCTGTCTCTCTCGTTCTCCTGCTTTCGCCAGTTTGCGCGCCTCTGTATTCTCACTCTCTCCACTTCATTTCTCTGCAGGAATCAGGTATCGCTATTTTGACCCCCTCTCTCCTCACATCGCCCCTTTCTGACCCAAGTATACCGCGTCTCTCTTTCCGTAAAGCCCTTTCCTCCCCCTCAAGCTGGTCTCCCTCTGTATCTCCCCACTCTTCGGCCAGCCATTCTCATCGGTCCAGACCAACCACTCTCACAAACTCAGTCTCCCCTTTCCCCAGCACTTCCTCCCCCTGCTCTCGGCTCCTCTCTTTATCAGCCGTTCATCTGGTGTTTGTTTGTCTCGCTGAGCTCAGAGACGCAGAGGATCCTCGACAGGATGGACGACAGCGAGACTTATATGAATGTGGAGCTCGTAAAATCGGACTCACCGTCTCCATCGAGAGGTGAGTGCGGGAGAGACTGGAGGGGATCCACAATCTCTTTCTGACCCGGAGTGTGAGATGGGACCGTGTGGAGGGGGATTCATTGTGCCTGACTCAGGGAGTGTGCGATAAGACGGTTTGGAGGGAACTTGATTCTGTGTCTGACCCGGTGTCTGTGAGATGGGACGGTCTGGACGAGGCTGCACTTTGTGTCTGACCCCGGCAGTGTGTCTTGGGACGGTGTGGAAGGAGATTCACTCTGTGTCTGACCCCGGGAGGGTGTGATGGGACAGTGTGGAGGGCGGTTCACTTTGAGTCTGACCCCGGGAGTGTGTGATGAGACGGTGTAGAGGGAGATGCACTTTCTGTCTGACCACGGGAGTGGGTGATGAGACAGTGTGGAAGGAGTTTTGCTCTGTGTCTGACCCCGGGAGTGTGTGATGAGACGGTGTGGAGGGAGAGGCACTTTCTGTCTGACCACCGGAGTGGGTGATGAGACAGTGTGGAAGGAGTTTCGCTCTGTGTCTGACCCTGGGAGTGTCTGACTGTACGGTGTGGAAGGAGCTTGACTCTGTGTCTGACCCGGGTAGTGTGTGATGTGAAGGCTTTGAGGAAGCTTTACCGTGTGTCTGACCTCGGGAATGTGTGATGGGACTGTATGGAGGAAGTCTCACTCTGTGCCTGAACCCCATACTGTTAAAGATCTAGATGGGTTCGATTTTGTTAAGTGGGTTCAGGAATTTTTTCTATATCAATATATAGATATACCAACTGGAGAGGATGCAGTATTAAATCTCCTATTAGGAAATAATTTAGGGCAAGTGATGGAGTTCTGTGCAGGGTAACATTTTGGTTCCAGTGATCATAACGTCATTAGTTCGACTTGATCATGGATAAAGATAAATCTGGTCCTCGGGTTGAAACACTAAACTAGAAAAAGGCCAAATTTGAAGAAATGAGAATGAATCTAAAAAGCGTAATTGGGACTGGTTTTTCTCCGGCATGGGTATGATTGGTAGATGGGGGGCCTTCATATGAGAAATTTTGAGAGTGCAGAATTGTTATGTTCCTGTCAGGGTTAAAGGAAAATTGAATAAGAATAAGGAACCTTGGTTCTCGAGGGATATTGGAACTCTGATAAAGAAAAAGGGAGAGATATATAACATGTACAGGCAACAGAGGGGGAAATAAGATGCTTGAGGTGTATATAAAGAGAAAGAGAATACATAAGAAAGAAATCAGGAGGGCTAAAAGGAGACATGAAGATGCTTTGGCAGTCAGGCAGAAGGATAATCCGAAGAGGTTCTACAAGTATTTTAAGAGCAGAAGGATAGTGAGGGATACAATTGGTCTTCTTGAAGATCAGAGTGTTCGGCTATGTATGGAACCAAAATAAATGGGAGAGATATTAACTGGGTTTTTGTGCATCTGTATATACTAAGGAAACTGGTATGTTGTCTATGGAAACAAGGGAAACAAGTAGGGAGGTCATGGAACTTATACAGATTAAAGAGGAGGAGATGCCTACTGTCTTGAGACAAATCAGTGCAGATTAATCCCCAGGTCCTGACAAGGTATTCCCTCGGACGTTGAAGGAGATTAGTGTTGAAAGTGCACGGGCCCTGGCAGAAATATTTAAAATGTCGATATACACGCGTCAGGTGAGAGAGGATTGGAGGATAGCTCATGTAGTTCCGTTGTTTAAAAAAGGCTCAAACAGTAAGCCGGGAAATTATTGGCCGGTAAGTTTGACATCGGTAATAGCCATGTTATTGGAAGGAATACCAAGAGATAGGATCCATAATATTTGGATAGGCAGGGATTTATTAGACGCATTGAGCGTGATAGGTCATGTTTAAACAATCTATTGCAGTTTGTCCAGGAAGTTACCAGGAAAGTGGATGAAGGGAAGGCAGTGGATGTTGTGTACATGGACTTCAGTAAGACCTTTGACAAGGTCCCGCATGGGAGGTTAGTTAGAAAGATTCAGTCACTCGGTATACATGGAGAGGTAGTAAATTGGGGTAGACATTGGCTCAATGGAAGAAGCCAGAAAGTGGTTGTGGAGAATTGCTTCTGTGAGTTCAGGCCTGTGACTATTGGTGTGCTACAGGGATCAGTGCTGGGTCCATTGTTATTTGTCATCTATATCAATGATCTGGATGATACTGTAGCAAATTGGATCAGCAGATTTGCTGATGATACAAAGATGGGAAGTGTAATGGACAGTGAGGAAGGTTTTCAAAGCTTGCAGAGGGAATTGGACCAGTTGGAGGAATTGGCAGTCAAATGGCAGATGGAGTTTAATGCGGACAAGTGTGAGGTTTTGCTCTTCGCAAGGTCAAGCCAAGCTGGAACATACAAGGTAAATGGTCGGACACTGAGGAGTGCAGTAGAACAGAGGGATCTGGGAGGACAGATACATAATTCCCTACAAGTGGCGTCACAAGTAGATAGGGTAGTAAAGAGAGCTTTTGTTATATTGGCCTTTATAAATCAAAGTAAGAGTTGGAATGAAATGATAAGGTTGTATAAGACATTGGTGAGACCAAATTTGGAGAATTGTGTGCAGTTTTGGTCACCGATTTACAGGAAGGATATAAATAAGATTGAAACATGGCAGAGAAGGTTTACAAGGATGTTGCCGGGACTTGCGAAACTGAGTTACAGAGAATGGTTGTATATCTTAGGACTTTATTCCTTTGGGCTTAGAAGATGAGGGGTGATTTGATATCTATGTGTATAAAGTTATGATGGGCATAGATAGATTGAATGCAAGCAGGATTTTTCCACTGAGTCTAGGGGAGAAAAAAAAAACAGAGGTCATGGCTTAAGGATGAAGGGTGAAAAGTTTAAAGGGAACATTGTGGGGAGGGGTTCTGCACGCAGGAAGTTTTAGGAGTGCGGAAGGAGCTGCCAGATGAAGTGGTGAATGCGTGCTCACTTTTCACATTTAAGAAAAACATTGACAGGTATACGGGTGAGAGGGGCATGCAGGGATATGGCCCTGGGGCAGGTCAGTGGGACGAGGCAGAAAATGGTTCGGCACAGCCGAGAAGGACCATAAGGCCTGTTTCTCGTCTGTGTGTTCTATGGTTCTATGGACCCAGCGAGTAGGTAATGGGACGGTGAGGCGTGAGTCACTCTGTGTCTGACCACGGATGAGTGCGACGGGACAGTGTGGAGTGAGCTTCACTCTCTTTGTGACCCCGGGAGTGGTTAATGGGGCGGTGTGGAGGAAGATTCACACTGAGTCCGACTGAGAGAAGGTTATGATGGGACGGTGGGTGAGTTAGCTGTACTTTATGTCTCACTCCGGGAGTGGATAGTGGGACGGGAGCTTCACTCTGATTCTGCCACCGGAAATGTATCACGGGACGGTGATCAGTATCTTCACTCTGTGTCTGACCCCGGGAGTGTGTGATGGGACGGTGTGGAGGGAGATTCACTCTGTGTCTGACCACGGGAGTGTGTGATGGGACGGTGTGGAGGGATTTTCATTAATGTATGACCCCGGGAATGTTGGTTCAGACGGTGCCGAGGCGGTCGCTCTCACTCTCTCTCTCTCACACACACACACACACACACACACACACACACACACACACACACACACACACACACACACACACACATACACACACACACACACACACACACACACACACACGCACACGCACACACACACACACACACACACACACAAACACCCGCTCCAGTATATCGCTTTGCCGCACCACTACCCTCATTGCCACTATCCTCCCTCCATTCCCTAAGCCCCGATGTCCTGTCATCTATCCCATTACTTATTGTAGAGGATGTAACGGATCCCCACTGTCCAGTGGGCGGCGCCAGTCCCGGGAACGGGACAGACGGCCCGGTCACATTTCAGTCCGGTAACGTTCACTGTGAGCGCGTGAGAGTGGTAAGAGGGAAAGTGGGGTAAAGAGGGAGGGGAAACTGAAAGAGAAGGCGTTAACGGCGTGCAACGAGAAAGAAAAGCAGAGGAGAGAGAGGGAGTTGAGGGAAAAGGTTAGCTGGTGTGAGGAGAGAATTCGAAGCGGGTTAGTGGCATTCATGGTAGGGAAACGGGGGATAGTGAGCGGAGAGTGAGGCTGATGAGTCGGTGTGGAGCGAGCGTCGCTTTGTGTCTGACCCTCACTGTTCTATCCTCAGCTGAACCTGATGTAAGGTACGCGGAAATTAATTTCAACGCCGTCCCTGAGCCCCGGGTCCGGACCGATCGAGGTCAGTGTTTTTCTTTGTAGGTTTGTCCCTGTTTAGTTCACGTGTCCGATCCTGTCGAGAGATCTCAGGGCAAACGTATAGTCATTCTAATGATTCCCTGTTTGAGAATAACACGAAGGGAACGCGTGAGAGATGCGATGACGGGGAAATACTCTTTGATGGTCGGTGCGGAACGTTGCGCCCTGAGAGGGGTGGAATAGAGGGAGCGTCGTGTGATGGGATTTGGAGGGATGCTTTGGGAAAGATAGTCGAGTAGAGATGGCATGGGATTGGCCGTGCGGAGGAATCGGCGATGTGGAGCGAGCGCCATGGGCGGAGTGGAGGTGGCTGAGCTGAATTAGCTCCGTGTCGGCGTGGTTAAAAGTGAGGGCAGTGGGAGAGTCGGGGAGTTGGGAGCGCGGTATAAAACCTTAGCCCCTCTCTCCCATCTCTAACCCCACTCTCTTTGCCCTCTTTCCCATTCTCTGGCCTCCCTGCTCTTCACTCACCCCGTCTCTTCTCGCCGTCTCTGCACTGTCCTTCACTCACACTATTTCCCCTTCTGACTCGCACTGTCCCCTTCTATTCGACCTCTCTCGTTGTTCCGTCTCTCCTTTATCACAGTTACCGTCTCTATCACTTCTGCTCTCTCCATCGCGCTCCTTCCCCCTCTCTCTGCTCACTCTCATTCCAAACCGTCCACACCTCCCGGTCTACTAAACTCCTTCTGTCCCTAAGTTTGCCGCTAATCTCCCCTCGCTACTTTCCCTCCTCACTATCCACTCCTCTCTCCCTCTTCCCGACGCTCGCCCCCTTCGCTCCTTCCCCTCTCTGAAATTCCCTTGTTCTCTGTTCCTCATCCCTCTGCCACTCTTCTACACTCCCTCGGTCTCCCCTCACATTCCCCTCTCTTACACCTCACTCTTCTCTCCCCGACTCACTCTCCCCCTCTCCCACTCTCTCCCCATTCTTCCTCTCGCGTTTTCCTGCCTAATGCCCACATCGCACCCTCCTCTCTCTGCCCAAAGTTTTCACTTTCTCTCTGACCCCACGTTTCGGTCCTCTCTCTCCGCTCTTCCCCCTCACACTATCTCGCTGTCTCACCCCTTCCCTCCTCCCCACGTGTCCCTCTCTTCCCTCACCCCCCTCTCTCGTCTATCACCGACTTCCTCCCCCATTCCCTACCGCTCTCACTCTCTTCCTTACCCGCCTGTCTGACTCTCTCACTCTCCCAGACTATCTGAATTCCACCTACTCAGAGCTGAACTTTCGGAAAGAGGAACCGCGCATTGATGAGGATGAAGATCCTCCCATTGCCTCGAGACCCGGCGGGCAGTCAACCACTGCACAAACAGGTCAGAGTTCACAGTGATGACGTCATTCTGGAGGGGTCACGCATCATAGTCTCAAGAGTCCGAGTTTCATGTCCACTGACAGCTCGGTCCACAGACTGACCACCACCCGGGTAATAAAAGTTTGTCACTTGGCTCCCCAATTACATCCCTTTCTCCTCTCACCTTAGTCCTGTGCGCTCTGGTCCTCGATTCTGCATGTCTAGGGAAACATCAGTGTACGCGTTTACCGCTCGTGGTTTTATACGTCCCTGTAAGGTCACCCCTACGCTCCATGAATTACAGTCCCAACCTGTCCGTCTTGTTGCTTCTCTCTGAAGTTGGAAATCTGACATGTTGCCTCCGTGGATCGTGTCCATATTTCCTGCTGCCTCGGTGCATCCACCCCCGCCCAACCCGGACTCCCTCTCATCGGGGAGAAAGATACGAAAGCAATTCCCACCAGGATCAAGCTCGGCTTCTACACGAATGCCCCCCCCCCCCTTGGACGATCAGATGGACTCCTAATCTCACGATCTACCTCGTCATGGCCCCTTGCACCTTATCGTCTGCCTGCACTGCCCTCTCTCTGTAACTGTGACACTTTACTCCGCATTCTGTGATTGTTTTACGCTGTTCTACACCTATGAAAGTATTTGCATCTATGGATGCAATTGGAAACTCGACTGCCTGTGATGTAAATCAGTGATCTGGATTAAATCGTAGACGGGTCATAGAAACATATAGCACAATACCGGCCCTTCGGCCCAAAAAACTATGCCGGACATGTCCCTACCTTATGACTACCTGGGCTTGACACGTATCCCTGTATTCTCCTTAGCTCCATGTCGGCATCCGGAAAAATAGATCCATAGAATTACAGCACAGAAACAGGCCTTTTGGCTCCTCTTGGCTGTTCCAAAATGTTTTTCTGCCTAGTCCTACTGACCTGCACATGGGCCAAATCCCTAAAAAACCCCTGTCATCCATATACCTGTCGACGTTCTTTCTTAAATGTCAAAAGTGAGTCCGCATTCACCACTTCATCTGACAGCTCATTCCACTCTCCCACCACTCTCTGCGTGAAGAAACCCCTGTAATGTTACCTTTAAACGTTTCCCCCTTCACACTTAACCCATGTCCTCTGGGGTTTTTTCGCCCCTCGCCTCAGTGGAAAAAGCCTCCTTGCATTCACTCTATCTATCACCCCTCATTCTCCGTCGCTCCAGGAAATAAGGTTCTAATCTACTCAACCTTTCTCTGTAACTCAGTTTCTCAGGACCCGGCATCATCCCTGTAAACCTTCTCTGCACGGTTTCTACCTTATTAATATCCTTCCTGTAATTGGATGACTAAAATCTGCTCATAATACTCCAAATTCGTTCTTATCAATGTCTTATACAACTTCCCCATAACATTCCAACTCTTACAGTCAATACTTTGATTGATAAAGGCCAATGTAACAAAAGCTCTCTTTACTACCGTACCGACCTGTGACGCCACTTTTAGGGAATTATGTATCTGTACTCCCAGATTCCTCTGTTCTACTGCACTCTTCAGAATCCTACCATTTACCTTGTATGTTCTACCTTGTTTTCACCTTCCGAAGTGCAATACCTCACACTTGTCCGCAGTCTTTTAAGTCTCTTAATTTAACCTATCATTTTTGCCCACACAACCGCCGACTGCAACTCGTTCCACGCACTCACTACTCTCTGCGTAAAAAAACTTACTCCTGATATCTCCTCTGCAACTACCTACAGGCACCTCAAAAACGTGCCCTCTCGTGCTAGCCATTCCTGGGGGAAAAAAAAGCCTCTGACCGTCCACACGATCAATGCCTCTCACTATCTTGGACACCTCTATCGGTTCACCTCTTATCCTTCGTCACTCCAAGGAGCAAACGCTGAATTCACCCAACCTATTCTCACAAGGCAAGTTCCTCAAACCCTTCTGCACTCTTTCTATGGCTTCCACGTCCTTCCTATCTTGAGGTGACCAGGACTGAGCCCAACACTGCACGTGGTGTCTGACCAGAGTCCTGTATAGCTGTAATATTATCTCTCGGCTCTTAAATGCATATACATGATTTGGATGAAGTTGTAGATGGCTGGGTTAGTATCTTTACGGATGATACGGCGAGAGGTGGTGCTGCGGAGGGCGGAGTCGACTGGCCAAGAATTCAGTGGGACGTAGATCAGTTACAGATAAGGTTTGGAGACCGGGCCAATGGAGCTTAACCCGGACAAACCTAATATGTGGCAGTTTGGTAGGTCAAAAGAAAGAAATGACACACGATCAGAGCCAAGACCCGAAACAGTGTTGAAACATAGAAGCAAAGAAAAGCTACAGCACAATACTGGCCCCTCGGATGATAAAGATGTGCCGAACGTGTCCTTCATTTAGATGGGAAGAGGATCGTGGGCTCCATGTTAATTGCTCCCTGAACGTGTCTGACAGTTTAACAGGATGTTTAAAAAGTCCTATCGCATTCATGGCTTTATTATTTGGGGCATTAAGTACAAATGTCAGGGAGCTATGTTGCAACTTTATAAAAATCACTAGTTAGGCTGAGTCAGGGGTTTTGAATACAGTTCTGCTCACCCCATTATCGGAAGGATGTCAGGGCGTTGGGGAGCCTCCGGAGAGGTTTAACAGGACTCTGCCGGGATTCGGTGGCATGTGTTACAACGAGCGGTCGGACATCTGGGTTGCTTCCTCTGGAGCGGAGGAGGCTCAGGGGAGATCAGACTGATCTCTGGAATCCGTCAGACACCTGCCAGCCTTTGCCAAGACAAGGATCTGGACTCTCGGCGATGACGGCTGAAAGTAGATGAGATTGAGAGAGGGAGGGGGTGATCGTGGTGGAAGGAGAGAGCGCGGATGGTGGATGAGAGGGAGAGCCAGTGGCAGTCATGGCCGATTTCACGCATATGCTGAATGGTCTCTCTAAAGGTCCGCAGAAACAGGAGCCGATGGAGAAAACTGGAAAGAGAACATACCGCAAGATCTGCCTACTCTGCTAAATTTCGTCCATCATCAATGCGATCGTGGCCGAGCTCTCGACCCATAGTCTGTGAAACGGGCTCAGGGTCTCGCCAGACAGTAAATAAACATAATGTAATGAAATATTATTATAAAACCTCACAGTGATGCCGACACGTAAGGAACCGTGTTAGTGAACGGCAGCTGCTTCTCGATTACCTTCCTCTGGTCAGGGAGAGTGATGAGTTGATAGAGAAGAGTTACAGGCAGGTGCTCACACCGGGGCCACGGGAGGCAGACAAGTGGGTCACGGTTAGGAGGGGGAAGGGAAAGAGTCAGGCACTAGAACTTACCCCAGTGGCTGTACCCCTTGACAATATGTACTCCTGTTTGTGAACTGTTGTGAAGGACAGACTACCTGGGGGAAGCAACAATGGTAGTGCCTCCGGTACAGAGTCCGGCCCTGTAGCCCAGAATGGTAGAGCTCAGAAGGGTAGGGAAAGGAGGAGGAAGGCTGTAGTAATAGGGGACTCGATAGTTAGGGGGTCAGGTAGGCGATTCTGTGGACGCAGTCAGGAGACCCGGATGTTAGTTGGCCTCCCTGGTGCCAGGGTCCGGTATGTTTCCGATCGCTTCCAAGATATCCTGAAGTGGGAGGGTGAGGAACCGAGGTCGTGGTCCAAAGCGGTCCTGAAAGGAGAATATAAGGAGTTAGGAAGAGCATTGAGAAGAAGGACCGCAAAGGTAGTAATCTCGGGTTACTGCCTGTGCCGCGCGACAGTGAGGATAGGAATGGAATGAGTTGGAGGATCGATGTGTAGCTGAAGGATTGGAGCAGGGGGCAAAGATTCAAGTTTTTGGATAATAGGGACCGCCTTTGGGGCAGATGTGACCTGTGCAAATAGGACAGATTGCACCTGAATCCCTTGGGACCAATAACCTGACAGGGAGATATGCTCTGGCCAGAATGGTTGGGGTTAGGAACCAACGTGAAGTGACTAAGAGAGAGGAGGTTAGGTCAGAAATAGTAGAAGCTAGTAGATATCCTGTGAGGAAGGATCGGCAGGTGATAGTGTAGGAGAGTGATCAGACCGAGGATGTAGGGGAGAAGGAAGAAAAAGTTAATAAAGTTGTTTGCACTGTTAGGGATAAACAGAGAGTAAGAAGTTCCGAATTTCTTAAATGCATCTATTTTAATGCTAGGAGCATTGTATGAAAGGAGAATAAGTTTAGGATTGATACTTGGAAATACGACGTTGTAGCTATTAGTGAAATATGGTTGCAGGAGGTGTGTCATTGGCAACTAAATATTTCTGGATTTCGTTGCTCAAGTGTGATAGAATCGGGAGGGCAAGAGGGGGAGGTGCTGCATTGCATGTCAGAGAAAATATTGCAGCGGTTCTTTGGCAGGATAGATTAGACAGCTCGTCCAGGGAGGAACAGGAAAGGTGTCGTAACACTTGTAGGGTTGTAAAAGAGACAACCTAATGGGTAGCGGATATTAGAGGAGCAAATTTGTAAGGAGATATCAGATATTTCTAGTGAGCATAAGGTTGATTGTGGAAGATTTTAATTTTCCACACATAGACTGGGAAGCTAATTCTTTAAAAGGGCTGCATGGTTTGGAGTTTGTAAAATGTGTGTAGTATAGTTTTTTGCAGCAATACAAAGAGGTACCAACGAGAAAAGGGGCAGTGTCGGATCTCCAGTTAAGGAATGAGATAGGCCAGATGATGCAGGTATGTGTTGGGGAGCACTTCGGTACCAATGATCACAATGCCTTTAGTTTCAATATAATTATGGAGAAGGATAGGACTGGACCCATGTTGAGATTTTTGATTGGAGAAATGCTAACTTTGAGGAGATGCGAAGGGATTTGGAAGGAGTCGATTGGGACAATGTGTTTTATGGGGAAGATGGAATAGAGAAATGGAGGTGATTTAAAGGTGTTGAGCGCACATAATCTTTATATTGCTGTCAGGTTGAAAGGGAAGTTTATAGTTTGAGTGAGCCATGGTTTTCAAGGCATATTGGAATCTTGGTTCGGAAAAAGAGACAGATGTACAATAAATATAGGCAGCATGGAATAAACGAGCTGCTGGAAGAATATAAACAATATAAAAAGTATCCATAGAAAGACATTAGAGTAGCCAAAAGAAGATATGAGGTTGCTTTGACAAGTAAGGTGACAATAAATCCAAAGGGATTTCCAAAGTTATAATCCAAAGTTTTATTAATATCTAAAAGACGTGGAGCGATCAAATTGGTCCCTTAGAGAATCAGAGGGGAGAGCTATGTGTGGAGCCAAAAGACATGAGGGAGAATTTGAGCAATTTATTTTCTCAGGTATTCACTAAGGAGAAGGATATTGAATTGTGTAAGGTAAGGGAAACAAGTAGTGTAGTTATGGAAACTATGATGATTAAAGAACAGGAAGTACTGGCGCTTTTAAAGAATATAAAAGTGGATAAGTCTCCGGGACCAGTAAGGATATTCCGTATGACCTTGTGGGAAATCAGTGTAGAAATAGCAGGGGTTCTGACAGAAATACTTCAAATATCATGAGAAACGGGGATGGGGCCGGAGGATTGGCGTATTGCTCATGTTGTTCCATTGTTTTAAAAAGTTTTTAAGATTAAACCTATCAATTAAGTTTGATGTCAGTGGTGGGTAAATTAACGGCAAGTATTGTTAGAGATGGCATCTCTGATTATCTGGATAGACAGAGTCTGAATAGGAACAGTCAGCATGGATTTGTGCGTGGAAGGACATGGCTAAACGCTCCAATACAAGACTAAATAATAAAGGGCTTAATGGTCATCCCAGTCTAGTACCACGAGGAAGTTTAAAGAAAAGACTTATAAATATTAGTTATAACCGTGGCAATAGGGTTCTTTAAATAGTTTGAATCCATTTGTTGTTACCAAAACCATTTTTTTCTAACACTTTAAACAAATAAGGCCACTCGACTCTGTAAAATGCCTTTTCTGCAAACAGATAGATAACACAATAAGGTTGGTTAGATAATGGTGAATAAATAATGTTCATCAATCTCCCAACATTAGAGAAAGAATAACGGTCTTTAATAAAACCCGTTTGATCCTTAGAGATCATTTTTGTAAAAATACCTCCCAAGCGATTAGCCATTATTTTAGAAAGACATTTCTACATTTAATAGTCCACATAATAATCCACATTTAATAGTGAAATAGATCTATACGATGAGCATTCAACAGGATCTTAATCTTTTTAAGAATTAAGGAAATGCGTGCTTCATAAAAAATAAGGTAAATTACCCTTCTCAAAAGATTCATGGAATATATCCAAAAGATACGGAAATAGTAATCTTGCAATTTTTTTTTTGAAAAATCCCACCAAATAACCGTCAAGTCCAGGAGATTTAACTGATTGCACTGATAAAACAGCTTTCTGAATTTCATGCTCGGTAATTGGAGCACCAAGCTTCAGTTGATCCTGTTCAGAAATTTGTGGAAATTTAATCTTCTGTAAAAAAAAAGCCTCCATTTTGGAGGAAACTACAGGAAATTGATATCTATAAAGATCTGAATAAAACTCTTGAAAAGTATTATTATTATCCTCATAGTTATTTACTATATCTCCATTATTTTTACGAATCTTTAAACGTTGTCTTTCTAGCTGCTCTTAATGGAGAATCTAGGAAATTATTTTTATCCACAAAAATTTAAAATTTACCTTTCAAGTTAACCACTTATCCTTCAATGGGATATGCTATTAATAAGTTATACTGTGATTGTAATTCTACTCTTCTTTTAAACGAAGCAAGATTTGGAGAGGTGGCATTAATGTTATCTAATTCTTTAAATTGTTTAGAAATTTTACCTAATTCCATTCTTGTTTGTTGCTTAAATTTAGCTGTATACGATATAATTTGGCCATATAAATAAGCTCTTAAACTATCCCAAATTACTAACATGGAGACTTTTACTATATCGTTAAAGAGAAAATAAAAAAAAAGTCTTTTATTTGAGTTTCAATAAACTCAGCAAATTCTGAACTTTGTAATAAATGTTCTGGATCTGGAAAGCGCCAAAATGGTCTTTCAATTCAAATGTGAAGATTGAAGGGGCATGATCAGAGATAGCAATCGCATCATACTCACGTTTCTGAGCATTATACAAGAGTCGAGGGTCGACTGTTAAATAGTCGACTCTCGACTACTTATTATAAACATGTGAGAAAGGAATATACTCTATCACAAGGATGTATGTGCCTCCAGATTTCAATTAATCCATGATCAGTTAAAAATGAATTAATAAGTGATGCAGAACGATTAGAGAGTTGATATTTGGATGATGACTTATCTATTAAAGTATTTAAACAATCACGACCCATTAATAACATATATTCATTTAAATCAGGTAACATGGCAAAAAGGCTTGAAAAATGACGTATCGTCAACGTTTGATCCATACATATGAACCAAATCCATTTTCTTATTACAAACTTTTCCTTTAATATTTAAAAATCTACTTTTAATATTGGCTATTAATATCTTCCTGATTAAAAGGAAAATTGGAATCAATAAAAATTGAGACACCCCTAGTTTAACTGTGGTAGTTTGCATGAAACTGACGATCCCTCGAAAATTTAATGAATCAATTTTTATCACATAAACTGATACGTTTCTCTGTCAGGCTGGAATCGATTTATAACTTTAAATGCTTTCTTACGCATCATAATCTGCGAACATTCCGACATTAAAACTAAGCTGTTTAGATATCATCATGAAACTTTTTATCTAAAAAGAGTTTTTAGACGCACGACAGGATGAAGTGATCGAAAATGGCGGAGATGAACAACAATTAAAATAATTAACGTATGCTCCGGAATCCAAAACGTGGGAGAAAAAAAGGGAAAAAAAAATCTCACTCAGACGACATAGCCCGGAAAAGAAGTCGACATCTATCAACGCAAGCCCCAAGAAAAGCTGAGATACTGATATAGCTCCGCCGACTTGAATGATAAAAAAGTAATCTCTTTCTCCCTCTGCCGAACATAAATCAAATTACAACCATCATGTTAGATAAGGGAAGAAAAAACAAATCGAAACGATTCTTCAAGTATTTGCACAAAAGAAAAACAATGGCCAACTTTAAATTATCCAATCTGTCTTTAAAACACAAAAAAGTAATTAATTAAACGATCTTCAATACAGAATATTAAAAAAAACAATTCATTTAAATGCTGCAGAAGGAAAAAAAGTTCTAGAAAGTTCAAACTTAGCTACAGCCTATCAAGAGTTCTCCCACTATATTTTCTGAAGATAAAACCGTCCAAAACAGTCCTTTTCAAAAATGAAAATGAATTTTAAGGCAAAAACCTTCTGTGACAACCAGATCTTCCAGTCTTATCATTCTTATCATCAACAATGAGGCACTCAATCCATTACAAGTCATTCAAACTTCAAACTTCAGACTCGTCGACAGTGAAATATGGGCACAAACGGAAAAACAATCGCCATCTTTAAATTATCCCGTCTTTCTTTCAAACGTAAATAAACCCAAACAACAAAAAAACTTTAAAGAACATATACAACAACAATAAAACAGTTGGTTCATTTAAATGGTTCAGAATTATCTACAGTCTTTCAACAGTACTCCCGCTATATCTTCGAAGGTTGAAACCATCCACAACCAGTCTTTTTCGAAGCTTAGAATACATTTTTAGGTACGAACTTTCTATAACCATCAAATCTTCCAATTTCATCACTTTACACCACGTGACAGTCAAATTATTTAAAATCATTCAAACTTCAGACTTCAGATTCGCCGTCGGTCTCGTCAGACAAAGAGTTAAGAAAACGCAATGCTTCGGCTGGACCACCCGAAATAAGAGTTCCAGAATTTTTAACAGAAAGCCTTAATTTGGCTGGGTACTGTAATATTGGAAAGAGCTTTTGTTGAAAAGCTAATTTATAGAAGAAGCACGTTTCTTCACAGTTTCACGTGGAAACTCTTGAAAAAACGAAATTTTGAATCTTGAAATTGAAATAACCTTTGTTTTCTTTCAAGCTAAATAATGCGGTTCCTGTATCTAAGAGAAGGAGAAAACGCACAACAATATGCCTGTCTTTACCTTCATCCAAAGATTTTAAAGCACCAGTTCTGTGAGCCGATTCAGGCTCCGCGGGTTGCGAACGAACCTCCGCAAATAAAGACTGAAACATTTTAGCAAAATAATCTGGTGTGTCGGCAGATTCTGACTTCTCTTTTAATCCAACGATTCGAATATTATTCCGACGCGATCCAGCTTCCAAATCTACGATAAGTTGTTGAGCCTTTTCCAAACGAGAAGAAAGGTCAGCCGCATTTCGATGAACTTCTTTAAGATCGCGGATCAAAGAGTCAATCTTGTCTTCAAACTTCTCTTTTAGTTGAGATATTTCAGTGCATTTACCGGTGATTCGCGATTCCAATCTCCTGACCCAAAGGGGTTCTTCCGAATACTCGTCAGCGTTTTTTAGATTTTCGTTTCGGGGGGTCGGGATTTCGCCTGGTGGTCTTCGAAGTAGCCATAATCATAACTATTGTAACGCAAATTCGACTGCATAAAGTTAAAATTTCAAAGTTTAAATCGGAAAAGGGAGAGATTAAAGGCGGAAATTACTTAAATTATTTAAGTAATTACGTAAATTACTTGTACGTCAGCGGGAGGGGGAGTCAGATTGCAGTTGTACCAGACAACGGTGAGGCCACACCTGCAGTACTGTGTTCAGTTCTGGTCGCCCTGCTGTTGGGAAAATTGGCTGGAAAGAGTACAGAGGGAGATTTACGAGGATGTTGCCGGGATTCGAGTGGCTGAGTTGTGGAGTCCGGGCTGGCGTGAGAAGTTTATTATTTGGGGACCACGGATGACGTTATAGAGGTGTATAAAACCCCGAGTGGTATAGGTAGAGTGAATGCGCAGAGTATTTTACCGCAGGGTGAGTAGTCTCAGAAACAGAGTGCACAGGAGTGAGGTGAGAGTGGGTGGAGAGGAGGGAGAGAGATAAAAGTGAAAGATGGGTGGAGAACGGTGCGGGGGGAGAGAAGAGTGGGAGAGTTGGCGAGAAAGAAAGATTGTAATGTCATTCAAGATGGCCCGAGGGACGGTTGACAAAGATCCTGGATCTCTTCGGGAATATCACTTCACAAACGAGCAGACTTCTCGCAGATGAAACGGTGTTGGCGCTTGCAATAGTCCCTCCAGCCGTTCGAGACGCAGTTAACACAGACGGACGTTCCAGTGGAATATTTGTTAATAATACTGGACGCCTCTTCCCTATCAAAGAAGGTAAAAAAAAAAATTCAACAGGGTCATGTCAGCTCCAAGCGGACACCCGAGACAGTCACCAATCTCATCGCACTGTGGAGGCTGTTTCACTCTGTGTCTGACCCCGGGAGTGTGTGATGGGAAGGTGTGGAGGGAGCTTCACTCTGTGTCTGACCCCGGGAGTGTGTGATGGGACTGTGCGGAGGGAGATTTACTCTGTGTCTAACCCCGGGAGTGTGTGATAGGACGGTATGGAGGGAGCTTCACTCTGTGTCTGACCCCGGGTGTGTGTGATGGAACGGTGTGGAAGGAGCTTCACTCTGTGCTTTATCCCGTGAGTTTCTGATTGTCATGTGAATCTGCTCATTTGGTATGACACAGACCTGCTCTTCTTTTGAATTTATTTCCAGCAGCCTTGCATCAATGTCTGAACAATGTTTCTTCGCTCCATCGTCAGATGTTTCCAACGTGGATATGAAATGACAGCGGACTTCATTTCTGATCCAGTCCTGAGGACATGCTTGCTCTGACAATCAGGAACAAGGAACATGTATCTCTCAGCACAACGTCCCATCACAGAGAGAAAATCCCTCCACAATTTTTCATCACAAACTCCGATGGGCAAACACTATGAAAAGTTCACTTTACACTCTCAGGTTTCCATACTGGGACTCAAACACAGAGCGAAGCTTTCTTCCTCCGTACTGTCACAACAACCCGATGTCAAACTCAGAGTGAAGCTCCCTGTGCACCATCATTCGTCAGATTCAGACTCAGGGTCATGTTATCTTCGCCGCGTCGCGTCACGCACAAAGCCCAGTTGTTCCCTGCGCTGCATTTCATCACACACTCCGGGATCAGGCACAAAGTGAATCTCAGTCCACGTTGTCCCATCACACAGTCCCAGGGTCAGACTCAGAGCTAATGTCTCTCCACATCATCCCATCTCACACTCCCAGGTCAGGCACAGAGTGAATCTCCCTCCACACCGCCCCATCACACGCTACCAGGGACAGTCACAGAGTGATCCTCCCTAAAGTCCATCCCATCACACACTCCCTGGGTCAGACACAAAGTGATTCTCCACCCGTACCGTCCCATCAGACACTCCCGGCGTAAGACACAGAGTGAATTTCCGTCGGCACCGTCCCATCACGTATTCCCGGGGTAAAACACAGAGAGAATCTCCCTCCCCACCGTCCCATCACACACTCCCGTGGTCAGACACAGAGTGAAACAGCCTCCACACCGTCAAATCACACACTCCTAAGGTCAGACGCAGAGTGAATCTCCCTCCACACCATCCCATCACACACCACCGGGGTCAGACACAGAGTGATTCTCCCTCCGCACCGTCCCATCACACTCTCCCGGGGTCAGACACAGAGTGATTCTCCCTCCACACCGTCCCATCACACACTCCCGGGGTCAGACACAGAGAGAATCTCCCTCCACACCGTCCCATCACGCTCTACCGGGCTCAGGCACTGGGTGAATCTCCCTCCACACTGTCCCATCACAAACTCCTGGGGTCCGAAACAAAATGAATCTCCCGCCGCACCGTCCCGTTACACACTCCAGGGGTCAGACAGAGTGTGAATCTCCCTCCACACCGTCCAATCACACACTAACGGGGTCAGACACAGAGTGAATCCCCGTCCACACCGTCCCATCATACACTCCAGGGGTCAGACAGAGTGTGAATCTCCCTCCACACAGGCCCATCACACACTCCCGGGGTCAGACACAGAGTGAATCCCCGTCCACACCGTCCTATCATACACTCCAGGGGTCAGACAGAGTGTGAATCTCCCTCCACTCCGTCCCATCACACACTCCTCTGGTCAGGGTCAGAGTGAATTTACTCCTAACCATTCATATAGTCAATTTAATTTCACGCTGTCTGCAATCAAAACAGAAAATACTGGATTGGACAATGTGAAGAAGGTTGAGGTTCGGACTGCCAGTGCCCTGTGTTGTGGGAGCCTGTCAGCGAAAGTAGTGGAGACTGGGATAATTTCCTGTGGAGAAAATGGTTCTGTTGGATTAGTTTGGAGACTAACACTGGGCCGTGGAGAGAGCGCGGTGTAGTGAATTTAGTTTGGAGACTAACACTGGGCCGTGGAGAGAGCGCGGTGTAGTGAATTTAGTTTGGAGACTAACACTGGGCCGTGGAGAGAGCGCTGTATAGTGAATTTAGTTTGGAGACTAACACTGGGCCGTGGAGAGAGCGCGGTGTAGTGAATTTAGTTTGGAGACTAACACTGGGCCGTGGAGAGATCGCGGTGTAGTGAATTTAGTTTGGAGACTAACACTGGGCCGTGGAGAGAGCGCGGTGTAGTGAATTTAGTTTGCAGCCTAACACTGGGCCGTGGAGAGAGCGCGGTGTCTTGTATTTAGTTTGGAGTCTAACACTAGGCCGTGGAGTGAGCGGGGTGTCGTGGTATTAGTTTGGAGACTAACACTGGGCCGTGGAGAGAGCGCGGTGTCGTGGGATTAATTTGGAGACTAACACTGGGCCGTGGAGAGAGCGCGGTGTCGTGGGATTAGTTTGGAGTCGAACACTGGGCCGTGGAGAGAGAGCGTTGTAGTGAATTTAGTTTGGAGACTAACACTGGGCCGTGGAGAGAGCGCAGTGTAGCGAATTTAGTTTGGAGACTAACACTGGGCCGTGGAGAGAGCGCGGTGTAGTGAATTTAGTTTGGAGACTAACACTGGGCCGTGGAGAGAGCGCGGTGTAGTGAATTTAGTTTGGAGACTAACACTGGGCCGTGGAGAGAGCGCGGTGTAGTGAATTTAGTTTGGAGACTAACACTGGGCCGTGGAGAGAACGCGGTGTCGTGAATTTAGTTTGGAGACTAACATTGGGCCGTGGAGAGAGCGCGGTGTAATGAATTTAGTTTGGAAAATAGCAGCGGGCCGTGCGGTGAGCGGAGTGTAGTAAGAACAGTTCGTGAAAACTCTTGCGGTTGTCTGCTGGAAGTAGATTGGTCTTGTTGAAATTGATTACCCCACTTTGATATGAACGTGGCCTCTAACGTCGTGTACAAGATGTATTTTGGGAAGTTCGAATGGACTGAATGTCAATCGTTCAGTCGGCGCCCCCTTGTCATCGTGAAAAACTCCGTTTCATCTACGAGGCGGCTGCAGCTTTGTACCCGGATGTTCCTGAGGAGTTCCAGGATCTCTGTCGACAGCCAGTGGGGGCGACTTGTATCAACTGACGAGCGCCACCTTCTCCTCAGTTTTCCACCCCACCCTCGCCGACGTCTTGTACAGCTACCGCGTGACCTCCCGACTCCCGTGCTCAGAACCCTGACTGATGAAGGCCAGCGTGTCGAATGCCCCGACTGTCTGTGTGCTGTGTCCCATGTTAAACGCCAGAATGACGATCTGATTTATTATCTGTGAATGAGATTGGATTTTTGCACCATCAGTACGGCGCAAAGAAGTACAATTAATGTAAACTACAAAATAAGGTAATAAATACGGAAAATGTGTCGAAGTGGTGATCCTGAGCTCTACAATGTGATGGTGGAGTGGGGGGGGGGGGGAATGTGTTCCTGAATCGTTGCGTTTTCAGGCTCCGCTCCCTCTTCCCCGATGGTCGTCATGAGCAGGGAGATTGTCCCGGGTGGTGAGCGGCCTCAGTGAAGGATGCCGCCTTTTCGAGGCATCGCGTCTTGAAGGTGTCCAGGTGGTGGGGAGGACTCTGCCTGCGATGGAGCCGGCTGAGTCCAAAACCCTCTGTAGCCTCTGACGACCCTGTGCGTTGAAGTCTCCATAAAAGGCGACATCCGTCCATTGAGTCATCAGTGAGAGACCAAATCGTCTCAGATCACTGACGTCGCAGTTACATTCTGTCGCCAGGGAGCTGTGACTGGTGGCGAACCTCAAAGCGGAGTAAGGTCTGGAACAAACGTTGACTTAGGCTCGAAATAAATAAGATAGAAGTCATCAAATGCAATGTTTCAATCACAAACCATGGGACAAGAACATGGATCTCTGACGATGAGCACTGAGAGCTCAGTGCGAGCCCCGTAAAGCAGACATTCCATGAGGGGATGTAGCAGGCAATAGTTGTCAGTCCGAGTCGTCAATGGGATGCGGCAGCTAAGCACACTCCGGGGAATGGTCGGGACGACTGTTGGATGTCTTCTGCTGTTCTGTGGGGAACATGACACCTTCACCAAAGTAAGCACAGCCTGGCTGGATTACGTAAGAGGCTAAAACTGTTCATTGACATCAAAAGTGCCTCCTTTCGTTTATGTACTTGACCTCGGGAAATGAATGCTGACCTCGGAATTGCCCGCCTCACCGCCGAACCCTTGGACAATCCGGCCAGTTGGTCGGCAAATGTTTTCAGTGCCGTACCAGGTACACCATCGGAACCTCGACCCTTGGAGGGTTCACCCACCTGAAGGACGATTCTTACATCCGCCTTCGAGACAGAGGTAGCAGAAGAGAAAGGGGGCGAGCAGAGCCGAACATTGTCCCGTTCTCCAACGTCTTGTTCAACTGCAACATGACTTCCCAACTCGTGTACTTACTCACGTACAACCCTCCTCATCTCCGTCATCCCTTCCGTCCCCGACCTCCAAACCGGTTTACGCCACCCCATCCCATGATAATATCTACATCGATTCGATGACACTCTCCCCTCCCTGTACCGCTACTCATCTCAGTCATTCCTTTTTCCCCTACACTCTCCCTCCCCCGTCTGTCAATACTCACACCTCTTCCGTACCACTCCCCACACTCTCTGCTTCACTCTTCCCCTCTACATGACCCACTCGCTCTTCTACATACCGACAGTCTCTGTCACCACCAGCAGTACCTGCACCCTTCCCAGTCGGCGAAAACCCCTTCCTCCACTACAACCCCTTCGTATTCAGCTCCCCTTCCCGACTACCAACCTCGTCATCTTCACTCACGACATCCCGTACATCACCCTCCAGCGTTTCCGCCACAGCTGCCCCGATGCAGAACATGGCTCCATTACCCCTCCGCCCTACACACCTCACGCCATCTCCGTTCACCCCTCCCCTTCCCCGTCTCTCTGAGAGGCTGCATCTACGTCAGCGTCGCACGTTTCCCGCATTTCGCAAACTCTTCTACACCACTCCCTCTGAGTGTTCATTTGGAATTTTGGGGAAGAGGGAGGGGTAACGTTTGGTGTTACACAACCACCTCTCACCCCCGCCGGAGGTTGATCTCTCGGTTCTGAACCTCTTCACTGTTCTGTGTGGACAGGTCGGTTCCACAACGCTTTCCCCAGAAACCACTATCTCAACACCACGTCCCTACTCCCTCCCCGTCAACCTCTTTCCACTTCTCTGCTCACCATCTGAACACAAAAACACACGCCTAATCTAGGAGACAGAAGATCAATGCAAAACTATGGAAAGGCGGAGTGCTGGGGATTGGTGAGAGGGAAGACGCCTCTGAACCCGGGTGTGTGTGATGTGACGTTGCAAAGAAGCCTCGGCCAGTGTCTGACTTCACGCGTGTGTGATGGGGTTATGAGTAAGGAGCTTCAGTATTGGGCTGACATCGGGAGTGCGTGAAGGGACGGTATGAAGGGAGCTTCAATACATGTCTGACCCCGGGAGTGTGTGATTGGACGTTGTGGGGGGAGATTCACTCTGCATCTGACACCGGGAGTGTGTGATGGGGCGGTATGGAGGGAGATTCACTGTGTGTCTGACCCCGGGAGTGTGTGATGGGACGGTGCGGAGGGAGATTCACTCTGTGTCTGACCCCGGGAGTGTGTGATGGGACGGTGCGGAGGGAGATTCACTCTGGGTCAGACCCCGGGAGTGTGTGATGGGACGGAGCAGAGGGAGCTTCACTGTGTGTCTGACCCCGGGGACAGTGTAATCGGACGGTGTGCGGGGGCCGCTTCACTCTGATTTTGAATCTGTGTGTGTGTGTGTGTGTGTGTGTGTGTGTGTGTGTGAGAGAGAGAGAGAGAGAGAGAGAGAGAGAGAGAGAGAGAGAGAGAGAGAGAGAGAGAGAGAGAGAGAGAGAGAGAGAGAGAGAGAGAGAGAGAGACGGATACTGAAAGTGTTTCGTTGACACTGACAGTCTCTGCACCACAGCAGGATCTCACCACTCAACGATACCAACGCTGGGTTGCGTCCTGCACTGACACTCGAAAACATTCCTCCCCGTATGCATAACACTCACTGTAGTGAAGGTCCCTCCACACCATCCCTTCACCCACCCCGGGGCCAAACCCTGGGTGAAACACCCTCCAGTCCTTATGTCGGACAACAAGTGATGATCACTGAACATTAACCTTTCATTCACTCCCGGGGTCAGAATTGTAACGTACCCTCCGTAGGCTCTCACCACATTCGAGCAGAGTACGAAGCTCCCTCTCTCCAACAGCCCACCCACACGCTCTCCACTCGCCAATACCCAGCACTTCGGCACTGCACTGGTCTCGGATTGTGTACGTATCTCGGAGATTGAGACCCGGTGGCCTGCTGACGCAAGAGGAAGGAAGGAGAGGAGATTCGCGTCCAGGGAAAGGCCGGTGCGATTGCAGCCACTGGAGCAAGTGGTGTTTGTCCACCCGACCTGGCTGTGCTTTCAGAGCTCTGCAGAGGCCCAGAAGCGAAAGATCGGCGAACATCAGGAAGGGGGCTGGGGAAAACCCGATCCCATTCTCCCCGCGATCACCTGTGAACACCGAGAGAGAGACTGGACCGTTTTGGGGAAGCGACTGAGAAGTATAGGCCTGTACGGAATGAAGTGGTTCACGGAAACGGAGGATTGTTGAGGAGTTCAGGAATGACGGAGACGGGGAAGCGTGTTGGGACGGAATGGGTCACGGAGACCGCCACTTGGAAGGGAAGGGGCTGACGGAGGCAGGGGTGCTCTAGCTGGAAGTGTGTGTGACAGAGACGGGGAGGAGTGTAGGAGACTGGCGTATTAACGGAAACTGGGAGGTGTTCTGGAGACGGGGAGGAATGTGTCCGTGTCGCAGTGCAGGGCTTCCATGTTAACGTGTCACGATGAGGGACGTGGGTGTCAGGGTAAGGTGCGTGTGGCTCGATCACTGCCGATGCTTTCTGTGAAGTTGTCGATCACTTTGTTACGAAAACTCTCGTCAAAGCCCACCAGTCTGAACACCAAGAGAAACAGTGGACAGTGGGGGGTAGTGACTGAGATGTTGAGGCCTGTCGGGAATGTTGTGGGTCACGGAGACGGTGGGGGTTCTTCAAGGAGTTAAGGGGTGATGAAGACAGTAAGTGTGCATTGGAGGGGATGGGCTAGCTTGGAAGGGGTGGTGTGGAGTAGCGGGTGTGTGACAGAGACAGGAAGGAATGCAGCAGAATGGCGTATTAAGGAGACGAGGAGGAATTTGTTCGTGTCACGGTGCATGGCGTCCATGATGACGTGTCACGATGAGCGGCCCATGCTTGTCACGGCCAGGGATGCAGCTGTCCCGGTGAATGCGTGTCAGTGTCACGGTAAGGGTAAGGGGACGCTCAGTGTCCCGTTGAGGGTGTGTCGGTGTCACGTTGAGGGCTGTGTGGCTCGGTCACTGCCTATGCTGTCTGTGAAGAGCACATTTCCCGTCTTCCACAATCTATCGTCAAAGTCCTTGATAAACCCCCCCACCCCCACCCATTCCAATGTGATGAGTTCAAACCTCTCTTTTCCCCTCCTACTAAGCAGAGAACGTAAATCACCGACCGGACAGACCCACCGGCCCGCAATGTTGTGATCTCCCAATTAATTTCAGTCATTTCTGCCTGCCTAACGTCCATCTCCCTGCATTCCGTGCACATCCACGTCCCGAGCAAAGAACCAGTTAAACACCTCTTTCTCCAGTGTTTTTCATTGAATGACTAAAGCTGCCCATCACCCTTGAACTTTTTCCGCTTCATCACGACTAACAGAACCAAAACCGGGAACGTTGAGCTAACGCTCCTGCCCGTCCTGCAACATCGTCTCTATAATGTCTACAATATCTCAATGCATTTTCTAGCTTTTCAGTCCGCTGAGAGTCATCACGACAATCACTCAGAACCTTGTTCTATACAGAATACTGAGGTAAAGTATTCATTAAGTATCTCTGATATTTCTTCAGGTTCCATACACACTTTCCCACTCGATAAGTCCTGCTCTTTCAAGTCTGAAAATCTTGCTCTTGATGGGACGGTGTGCAGAGAGCTTCATTCCGTGTGACCCGGGGAGAGTATGCTAGGGTTTTCACTCTGTTTTTGACACTGGGTGAGTGTGGTGAGCCCTGTGTTACGGACGTATCTTCCCGTGGTGTGACACCTGATTTCGAGCAGCTTGAATCACGGTTTGCAAATATCTGCATCGCAGTGTTGAAAGATGTTTCAAACGTAGATACCTAATAACACCGGTCTATTTTTGTGATCCAGAACTTGGAACAAGTTTTATCTGGAAATCAGGCAGAAAGAACAGCGAGGCCCCGCCACTCTGTCCCTTCGCAGACGCTCTACACAATCCGATCACGCACTCCCGGGGTCAAATTCACCGTCTCATCACGCAGTCGCGTGGTCAAACGTGGAATGCGGATCCTCATCGCTATCACATCGCACACTCCCGTTGTCCAACACCGAGTGATGCTCCCTCCAGAGCATCGCATCTCAGTGTGACACAGAGTCAAGTTCCCTCCATATGACCCATCACACACTCACCGGGACAAGAACGGAGTGAGGTTACCTCTATGCCCTCCCCTGATACATTCACGGAGACGCACACTCTCACGGTCAGACGCAGAGTGATGATCCCTCCACAGCGTCCCACCACACAGCCCCTGGGTCAGACACAGTGACGATCCCTCCACACCGTCCCATCACAAAAACCCGGGATGAGACACAGAGTGAATCCCCCTCTATACCGTCCCATCACACTCTCCAGGGGTCAGACACAGAGTGAATCTCCCTCCACACAGTCCCATCATACATTCCCGGGATGAGACACAGTGTGTATCCCCCTCTACACCGTCCCATCACACAGTCCCGAGATCAGACACAGAGAAGGGGAGAAGGGACTGGGGAAGGAGCAGATATCGCAGACGATGAGAGGTGAGGGAAGCACATCACTGAGGGAGCCGGGTTGTGCAGAACAGAATGTTGGTGACGGTAACGTGGCGGGGTGTTGGGGATCTCGAGTTTGACCGTGACGAGGTTGCTCGCCGAGGAAGGAGGATTGACGGGACGAAGAGGCTGATGGAGACATGGAAGGGTACAGTGACTGCTGGTGGTGACAGAGAAGGGCTGTGTGGAAGAGCGAGGGGGTTCAGGGAGCCGGGGAAGGGTGACGTGGAAGGATAGGTTGACTGGACCGGCGGAGGGGGGGGAGTTTAGGATGAGGGAGTGACTGACATGGGTAGCGGTGCAGAGGAGGGAGCAATCGGGAAGGAATTTAGTGGAGAGAGTGCGTGACGTAGAACGATTAGGGAGTCGGGGAGCGTGAACATGACGGACACGTGCAGGGGTGCAGTTGATAAAGTTCACGAGTTGTGAAGTTAAGTTGCAGTTGAACAAGTCGTTGGAGATGGGTACATTGGTTGGAGAATCATTCGGCTATGTGTCTCTGCATCCGGCGTCTTCAGGGCGACTAAGCCAGTTGGAACTGTCCCAGAAGCGGAAATGAAGATTCCGACAAACAGGTGCTGGCTGGGGATTTGGGGGTTGAAGGTGCCTTAGAAGAAATAGATACATATTAACATGCTCTTCACCTCGTGCACGATTTTTTTTGCTGATTGACATGTTGTTACTATTGTTATTGATTTCCATAGTTGATCTTTTGCATATTGTTGTTTTGTTTGCTTTTGGACGTCTTTTTCGCCGCGGTCTCTTATTCAATCTGCAGCGCTTCGTCGATTAAACATTCTTGCCCAGAATAAACCGAATCTGCGGTTCGGCCATGAGGGAAGGAATTGCAGAAAATATCACTAAAGCACAGGCAAAATGGCATCACATCATAATCCCATTTACAGTAACAAAGTTGATGTTCCACCATCTCCGATCCTCTGCCCGTTCCTACGTCAGGCTGCAGTCCGCCTCTCTGGTATTTGACATATTCAGCTTCGCTGAGGTCTGAGTATACGGTGCCTGTAGAAAGTGCGAAACCCGCTTGGAAGTTGTACTGTTTGTCAACACTGAATCACAGTGGATTTAACATAACTTTTATGATACTGATCAACAGAAAAAAATGACACGTCGTGCAAAGAGAAAACGGATCTGAATGACGAACACAAAATCATTGATTGCATCGGCATTCTCCCCCTATAATATGAAACATCAAATCGTCTCTGAGGCAACCAATTTGTTTCAGAAGTCACGTGATTGAAGAATTGAACTTTGCCACACGGTGCGAGCAGACTCACCTGCAGCTTAATGTGAAAAAGACTAAGGAGCTGGTGGTGAACCTGAGGAGGGCAAAGGCACCGGTGACCCTTGTTTCCATACAAGCGGTCAGTGTGGACATGGTGGAGGGTGGCAAATACCTGGGGATAAGAATCGACGGTAAACTGGGCTGGTCAAAGAACACTGAAGCTGTCTACATGAATGTTCAGAGCCGTCTCTACTTGCTCAGGAGACTGAGGTCCTTTAACGTCTGCCGGACGATTCTGAAGATGTTCTACGAGTCTGTGGTGGCCAGCGCTATCATGTTTGCTGTTCTGTGCTGGGGCAGCAGTCTGAGGGTAGCAGACACCAACAGAATTAACAAACTCATTCGTAAGACCAAAGATGCTGTGGGGGTGGAACTGGACTCTCTGACGGTGGTGTCTGAGAAGAGGATGCCATCTTGGACAATGTCTCCCATCCACTCCATAATGTACTGTTCAGGCACAGGAGTACGTTCAGCCAGAGTCTCAGTCCACCGAGATGCAACACAGAGCGTCATAGGAAGTCATTCCTGTCTCTAGCCATCAAACTTTACAACTCCTCCCTCGGAGTGTCAGACACCCTGAGCCAATAGGCTGGTCCTGGACTTATTTCCACTTGGCATAATTAACCTATTGTATTTAATTATTTATGGCTTTCAATTGCTACACTTCTTCACTATTCTTGCTGCGACTGTATGAAACCCAATTTCCCTCGGGATCAATAATGTATGTCTATCTGTCTGTCCAGGTGGTCCCGTTGATATCCTTGCAAAAACTAAACCATGAAGACGAAATAAACGCTAACCATTTCCGCCAAATTATCAATTGCAACCTCAAGTTCGGAGATGGATACTAGACATTCTCCAAGTCACTGGCAGAGTACAACATACTAGGAAGGAGATGAAGAAGGAAATTAGGAGAGCCAGGAAGGGCCATGAGTAGCCCTTGACAGGCAGAATTAAGACAAACCCCAAGGTATTCAATAAGTATGTGAAGAGAAAGAGGATATGACGTAAGAGAATAGGACCTATCAAGTGTGACAGTGGGAAAGTGTCTATGGAACCGGAGGAAATATCAGAAGTACTTAATGAATACTTTACTTCAGTATTCACTATGGAAATGGATCTTAGTGATTGTAGTGATGAGTTGCAACAGACTGGAAAAAAAATTGAGCAAGTAGATGTTAGGAAAGTAGATGTGCTGGATGTTTTGGAAAGCATCAAGTTGGATAACTCACATGGACCGAACGAAATGTACCCCAACCTACTCTGGGAGGCGAGGGAGGAGATTGCGGAGCCTCTGGCGATGATACATGCATCAACAATGTGAACGGGAGAGGTTCCGAAACATCGGGGGTTGGGGATGTTGTTCCTTTATTCACGAAAGAGTATAGAGGTAGCTCGGATAATTATACACCATGAGAATGGCTTGGCGGGCTGAATTCAGGCAAACCCAGAGGCTTTCAACAAGTATGTGTAGAGAAAGTGGATAAGACGTGAGAGAATAGGACCTGTCAAGTGTGACAGTGGGAAAGTGTCTATGAAACCGGAGGAAATAGCACAGGAACTTAATGAATATGTAACTTCAGTATTCGCTGTGGAAAAGGATCTTAGTGATTGTAGTGATGATTTGCAGCCGACTGGAAAGCTTGAGCATGTAGATCATCAGACAGAAGATGTACTGGAGGTTTTGGAAAGCATTGTTGGATAACTCACCGGAACCGGACGGAATGCATCCCAGGCTACTGTGGGAGGCGAGGGAGGACATTGCTGAGCCTCTGGCGATGATCTTTGCAGCATCAGTGTGAACTGGAGTGGTTCCGAAGGAATGGCGGTTGGGGATGTAGCTACTTTATTCACGAACGGTTGTCGAGGTAGCTCAGGAAATTATAGACCAGTGAGTCTTATTTCAATGATTGGTAAGTTGACGGAGAAGATCCTGAGAGGCCGGATTTATGAACATTTATTGAGCTATAATATGCTTAAGAGTAGTGCGCCTGGCTTTGTCAAGGGCAGAGCATGCTTTTCGAGCTTGATTGAATTTTTTGAGGATGCCACTAAACACGTAGATGAAGGAAGAGCAGTAGATGTAGTGTGCATGTGTTTCAGCAAGGTATCTCATACGGTGCCCCATGCAAGGCTTATTAAGAAACGAAGGAGGCACGGAATTCAAGGTGACATTGCTTTGTGGATCCAGAACAAGCTTGCTTACAGAATGCAAACAGTGGTTGTAGACAGGTCATATTCTGCATGGAGGTCGGTCACCAGTGGAGTGCCTCAGTAATCTGTTTTGGGACTCTGACTCTGCGTGATATTTATAAATGACGCCCAATTAAAAGACCATACGTTATCGGAGCAGAATTAGACACTTTCGCCCATCGAGTCTGCTGCGCCATTTTATCATAGACCGATCCAGTTTTCCACTAATCTCTCAGGTCCTGCTTTCTCCCCGTATCTCTTCGTGCCCTGACTAATCAGGAGCCTATCAAAGTCGGCCTTCAATATACGTAATGGCCTCGACAGCTGCCTGTGGCGTTTTGATGAACTTACGCAAGGACAAAAGCGGGATGTAAAGCTTCACAAGTTCGGAAAGAACGAGACAGGAGGAGTGAAAAGAAGCAAAATAAATGAACTAAAGGAGGAGAAACACGAGGAAATTGCAGATGCTGGAAATCCAAGGCAAACACACCAAATACTGGAGGAACGCGGGAAGACAGGCTATATCTATGAAAATGAAAAGAAAAAAAATAGTAGATGTTATCGCTGGAGATACATCTGCAGGAAATTAGGAAATCAGAGAGGGTTAACGAAATGAAATTGGCAATCAGGAATGTGCGGCCGTAATAACACAGTACTTTACTTCAACATTTTACAAAGAAACGGATTTTGGATATTCAGGGCTTAGTATATAACGCATTAATACGTAAAAACATTTTGAACTCAAAGAACAGCAGTGTTGGGCCTCCACAAAATGTTGGCGAGGTCCACGGAAACTCATGGAATTCATCCCATGGTTATTGAAAAAGGGAGGAAGGAATATTGCTGGGGTTTTGATTAGATTACTCATGTCCCCTACAGCCACAGGCGACGTCCCGGAGGAATGGCCAGTGACAATGTATAATCTCGTTTGTGTAAAGGGAAACGGTAAAAATTCCATAAACTATGGATAGGTGAGACTCATTTCAGTCCATTTGACATAGGAGGCAAACATCCGTATGTACAGGATTTACGGGAGTTGAAACACCAGCCAGATGAGGAAGAGCCAGCTTGGCTCTGTTCGAGGCAGACCATGTCTTCCAATTTGAATGAATATTTCAACATGGTGACGAAGGGTAGCACAGGGGATGCAGTCTGCATGGTTTCCGTCAGGTGTTTGACATACTCCCTCAAGTGTGGCTAATACAGAATTTGGAGAGGCACTGTGAAGTGCACCCACTACTCTCCGTGTAAAGGGCTTGCTCTTTAGAGTTGATTTGTAATCAATTGGACATCCTACGTTACTCTGTGTATGTCTCAAAGTAATGTTTTTGTGTCGCCTGTAAGATCATTAGTCAACTTATTTGCATATATCCGAGTTATTTATGAATATCAGAAATCCCGGAACAGCTCGCTGTCGATCATTACCTGTCGACCTATATTTCTCCGTTGTGATTAAAATGCGATTCCTCCGGGTGCTAATTGGGGCCGTCCACAGCCGTAATGGAATTACACATGACACTGAGGAAATGGGATAGTTTGCGGCGGATTGGGAGAAGTGTCACCGAGGATTATTGCGGTCCTGACAACGCCGAGTTAACTTTGCCATGAGTTTTAAGGGCGCTTTCACCGTCTCCTTTAGCTGCACCCTGAACCTGGCCTGGACCGCGGCGTAAAGGGCCGTGTTGGTGCAGCAGCTCAGCAGTTGCAGCATGTAGCCCAGCTCCCACAGAGAATTCGGGGGGATCACGCCAATGACAAACTGCAGGCTATCCCATACGGAATACACCGTCATCGGAGCCCACAGCAGGATGAAATTCCCCGACATCACCAGCAGTAACAGGAGGGATTGTCTGCGGTTCTTCATCTCCGGGTCGGCGGGCGTCTCGCCATCGCGCGAAACACGGAGCCTCCTCCGTGCTCGGCTGGCCACTAAGACATGCCTGATGGTTAAACTGTTGAGCAGCAGAATCAGGACAAAGGGGAATATTGGGATGAGGAGGAAATGAATCAGTGTGAATGTTGCCTCCTCAGATGGGTAAAATCGGAAATGGCGCATACAGAGCACGGACGAATAAATCATCGAATATGTCCCATTGAGCAAAATGTACCAGAAAATGTTCTTTCCGCAGCTGAGCAGAGTCACTGTCCCCAGAACCAAAGCCGCCCCTCTCCCGGTGCAGTGTTTTCGTTTCAGCTTCTGAGAACAAATGGCGACAGATCGATCAAAGGTGAAAGTGACGGTGAACCAGACAGAACAGTCCGTGGCGGCGTAGAGCAGGACGGCGTGTATATTACACACAGAAACACGACGTGACCATAAATGTAAGTCTACTATTATGTAAGTCTTTGGAATCTTGCTCAGTATCAGATCGAAGAGAACGACGAGCTGATCGGCGGCGACCATGGCAACCAGGTACCTTGTGACGCCTTTGGAGAGTCCGCACTTTCCCCGCGACAGGATGACGATTGTCACCGTGTTCACTGAGTGGAGAAAAATAAGGAAGATTAACGCAAACTTGGATGGAAACATTCTCTGAAAACAATAATTTTAATCAAGAGCACATCCGAGAGCAGAGATGAATATCGAATTAATGTATCTGCTAAGGAGATTATCGGGAGCCATTACTAAATATGTAATGATTATAATGCGCCTTCTGAAGTTCAGGAGAATGAGAGGAATCTCATCGTAACCTGTCGAATATTGAGAAGCCCAGATGTCGTTGACGTGGAGAGGCAGCTTCTGTAGTGGGGGAGTCTGCAGATTCGTCGAGCTGTCAAAGGATACTGGGAGAGGGCGCCAGAAAGTGGTTGAGAGGGATAATAAACACTCTGTGATTAAATGGCGGAGAGGGCTCGGTGCCCGAATGTCTGAATTCAGCTGCCTTGCCCTATGGCCTCAGCAGGAATCTCAATGGATGGCTGGAACATATTCAGATATTTGGCGTCAGAAGAAGGAGCTGAGACCGGGAAGTGTTAAGAGAATAATTGAACTGATTAATATACCATGTATCACGGTGACAGAAATTCAACTCCCCTCAACTGGGAACACGGCAGAAGTTGAGAATATAGCAACATTAGTAAAAGAAGCAGGAGTGGTCAGTCTGATCAGACTGGCAAGATCTGGCAATGAAGATGATCATGCCTGATCCAGAATATTAGAAACATAGAAAACCGGCGGCACAATACAATTGTGCCGAAAATTTACCCCCTCTAGAAATTACTAGGCTTACAATTAGGCCTCTATTTTTCTATGCTCCATGCACCAATCCAATAGAGTCTTAAAATCTTATCCTCCTCCACCGCCGCTGATGGCAGCTCATTCCACCCACTCACCAGTCTCTGCGTTAAAAGAACCTTACCCCAACATCTCCTCTGTACCTACTCCCCAGCAGCTTAAACCTGTGTCCACTTGTGACAACTATTTCAGCCCTTGGATATACAGCATAAAAAGTAGTGGTTCCAGCACCGACCCCTGCGGAACACGTCTAGTCACTGGCAGCCAATCAGACACGCATCCTTTTATTCCCACACGCTGCCTCCTACCAATTAGCCAATGCTCTAACCACAGAAGCATAGAAAACCTACAGCACAATACAGGCCCTTCGGCCCACAAAGTTGTGCCAAACATGTCCCTACCTTAGAAATTACTAGGCTTACCTATAGCCCTCTATTTCACTAAGCTCCATGTACCTATCCAAAAGTCTCTTAAAAGACCCTATCGTTTCCGCCTCCACTGCCGTTGCCGGCAGCCCATTCCACGCACTCACCACTCTCTGAGTAAATACTTACCCCTGACATCCCCTCTGTTCTTCCATTTGCCCTTAACAAGTGGATGACCTCGCATTTACCAACTTTACACTACATCAGCCAGACGACGGTACATTCGCTGAACATATTAATATCCCTCTGCATGTTGTCAGTCTCCTCCGCAATCTTTGAGTCGGCGATAGATCGTGACAGTGATGGTGCCGGCGTGACCTCATGCTTTTAACTGGTGAGACGTTGGAGCTACATATTTATTCATTTATTTTCGTTAATACTACATTCTGCCATCACTTGTGACCTAGCAAAATGAACGCCATCACGCCTGTGTCGAACTCCATCTCTGTAGGCCTCCGTTAGTCTGGATAGACCATGGGGAGTTCCCAGGGCGCAAGCCTGGACAAGGGTTTATTTTTTTATGGAAGACCAGCAGTTACCCAAGCTGTAGGTCACCCCTCTCCACGTCACCAACGTTGTCCAAGGGAAGGCCATTAGGACTCACGCAGCTTGGCACCAGTGCCGTCGCAGAGCAATGTGTGGTTAAGTGCCTTGCTCAGGGACACACACGCAGACTCAGAAAAGGCTCTAACTAGCGATCTTCAGATAACTAGCCGAACGTCTTAACCATTTGGCCACGGGCCAGCAGGTCGATCTACCTCTTCACTGCGCAGATTTGCCTCCTAACAAAAACCTGTTGTAACTCTTACAAGCCTCCACACTATCCAGAACACCCCAATCTTGATTTTTATTCCCAAATGTACTAACCCATCGCTACACCTCTTTATCCAGATCATTTATACAAATCACGAGGAGTAGGGGTACCAGAACAGATCCTTGACGCTCACCACTGTTCAACGAAATCAATGCAGAATATGACCGTCTACAACAACACTTTGCCTTCTGTGGGCAAGCCATTTTTGGATCAACATTGCAAATGCCCCCTTGGATGGATCACATGCCTGGTTGGACCCCACGCCTTGCATGGGGTACCTTATCAAATACACTCAGCCAATGTTTGCTGAAGCGATACCGATTGGAAAAACCTGTCTTTCAATTAGAGAGTCGTTAGGGGGCAGGTATTAAAGAGAAGCCGACTTATATTATTCAAATTTAAATATGAGGAAGACGAGACACTTACCAGGAAGAGCTAGAATGGCGAGTACCGGGTAGTAAACCAGTTTGAATGTCATAAGCACAACACTGATTCGAGAGTCCAAAGTCAGCCATTCGAAATTTTCAAAAAGATATTGAATCGCCAAGAAAATATTCTTAGCATTTCCCGTATCGTTGCGCGATGTACTTCTAGGATTATAATCCATTGCTGGGATAGTCCAGATTCCTGTTTCCGATCCAGCCTCTGTCTTCTCTCTGTCTGCAGCCGCTGGTCTCTGATAGCGTAGACTGGCGGCTCTCACTGAAACTGTTGTTGCGAAGGATACCGGACCTATTAATAGACCAGGCAACCGGCAGCCACACCTCCGCGGTGACGTCGACAATCCCCACGGACTCTCTCTTAATTAGGTTCTACGGAATGACAGGTGCAATTAACTCTTGATCTGCAGACCGGTAGAGAAGCGATAGAAATCAGATTGAAAGTGTGTCTGATAATCCCAGCAGTCTGCTGTCCACGGATATGTGCCTTTTCTGTCACAGGACACAGAATTGAGAGAAATATTGACAGACAGCTAGACTCTGATAGACAACCCGTCTGGAAAGGAAGGTCCACGCAACCAAAATAAAAATAATGATGTAAACAGATTAAAATAATTATTGGATAGATAGTTTTTTTGAAAACAATATATTCGTACGCAGATCGAAAATGATACCGAGTTAGACAATTCAAACATAATGATTTTTCAGGGAAAGAGGTTTGACCAGCGGCCAGTCGGGTCTCTTTGTGATTTGGGAGGAGAGAACTTCAGTCAGCGCGGGTATAAAAGTCGAAAGCGGGTCCTTACGGTCAAAAGCAGCTGTGATCAGCGACCGTGCGACGTTTGAGGTTAATCTGCAACTGAAAGGCACGGGAAAAGCAGTAGCCATCGTCTGAGTGGACCATCCAACAGGTGATGTTCAGGCTCCTGCTCGTTCAGGCGTCACCTCAGGGAGGCTTCAGTCAAAGTAGGCAAAGATAAGTAAAGCACTGGGCTAAGATTTTTTTTTCCTTCCCTTCTTTATATTTGATCAGGTATGATAACAGAGACGCCAGGCAGGATAGTTGAATGCTCCCCTTGCGGGATCTGAGAAGGCATAGAAAAATCCAGTAACCCTGACGGCGACAGAAGCGAGAAGCTGCAGCTTCTGAAAATCCGCGTTAAAGAGCTGGAGGTAGAACTGTACGAGCTCTGGAACATTCGGGAGTCTGAAGTGGTGATGGACAAGACATATAGAGATGTAGTTGCACCCAGAGCGCAGGGTACACGAGACTGTGTGACAGTCATGAATGAAAAACTGCTGAAGGGGCCAGCACAGAGTTCCCATGTGGCCATGTCTTCAACATTTTGGATAGCCTCGCTGAGTTTCAGGGCGGGATCATCATCTAAAAATGTCCAGTCACAGTGTTCAACTCTCATGCACTTATTTTGCCTCAGTGACTCAGAAGGGGAGTGGACGTTGGGTGGTGTCCTTGTGTGTTTGGTGGTGGGGGGGCGGCAGAATGAATATCACGCTGCGGTGATAGGATATTCGTTAGTGGTGCGGACAGGTGGTTATGTCGGCGACAACGTTAGGGATATCTCAGATCGAGTCCTCACCATTCTGAACTGGGTGTGCGAGCAGCTGGAAATGGTTGGCCATTGAGTTACCAATGACATGGGTACTTTGTGTGACCAAGTACTGCATCGCCAGTTCCGGGAGTTCAGAGCGAAAAGGCAGGACCTTCCTGGATTTGCTACCGGTGCACCGAGCTTATGAGGCCGGAAACAGGAAGACTGTTGAGATTAATGGTATACTAAAGAGATGCTTTTATATCCCATTTCTCTGGAAATGGATGCTGACGTTGCATTTGGCTTCCCCACCGTTCTGCAAATATTCCTGAAGGGAATCTTCCCAAAAGGCTCTGCACCTCTGCTTGTTTCAGTGTTCTCTCCTTTTTTAAAATAGGCTAAACCTAAACAGAGATTATACAACCTACTCAATGGCGAAGGAATTGTTTTGCGTATACGTCCAATGGAAAGGACAGACAGATGGGCAGAGCGGATGGTTGGCTCTGCTGGTGAGGAATGTAATTCAGTCCCTTGCGAGGTGTGACATAGAATCAGGAGATGTAGAGTCAGTATGGATTGAACTGATAAATAATGTGCAATTTGTCATCACCTCAGTTCGTGAGGTCTCTTGCATTGTCGTACACGCACTTTAGCCCTTCTACATAACTAGCTTTACATTCTTTATTCTGTTTCTCTTTCCTCAAATGCTAGATTTGGCTTTACTCCATGCACTGTACTTGCAGCTCTCGTATGACCTTTATCCTTCTCTTCCTCACTATCTGCTCTGACACTCTGGTTCCCCTCCCCTTGCAAATCTAGTTTAAACACCCCGGTGCAGCACTAGCAAACCTTCCCGCAAGGATGTTAGTCCCCCACCAGTTCAGGTGCAAACCGTCCCGATGGTACAAGTCCCACCTTCCCTGGAACAAGGCCCAATTGTCCAGAAACATGAAGCTTTCCTTCTTGCACAAACTCCTTAGCCACGTATTTAGCTGCATTATCTTCTTATTCCTAGCAACACTAGATCCTGAGACTGCGACCCCGGATGTCCTGTCCTTCAGCTTTGCACCTGACTCCCTAAACACACTTTGCAGGACCCCCTCCTTATACCTATCCACGTCATTTGGCCCGAAATGGACTACGACTGCGGCTGCTCACCCTCCCTCTTGAAAATACTGGGAACTCGATCTGAGATATCGCGGACCCTGTCACCAGGGAGGCAACAGACCATCCGAGATTCTTGATCTCTTCCAAAGATCCTCCTGTCTCTCCCCCCGACCATCGAATCCGCTATTACTACTGCTCTCCTGTTTTCACTCCATCCCCTCTGAGCTGAGGATCCAGTCTCACTGCCAGAGACCACTACAAAATGTCCCTGGTAGGTCGTCCCCACCAACACGGTGTACTTATTATTGGTGGGAACGGCCTCAGTGGTGCTCTGCAGGCAGCGAATTTTGGGAAATTGCCAACAGCCAAATATAGTGATGGACTTCAAGGAGCACCTGTTAGATATGAGACAGTCTACGAATGCATCCGGACGGTGCACAGGATGTGAACTGCACATCTACAGTCAGTTCTTCTTTTACCAAGACAGTGTTGGACAGAGGTTAACAATACCGCATTCTTAGCATGAAATGTTGCTCGCCTTTGTTATCTCCCACAAGCAAGGCAGTATCTGCATCTTATCCTGTGAACTTCCTGACCTCAATCTTCAGATAGCCAAACTTGGCAACAACATTTAGTTCCCACAATAAAATAAAGTAACTTATCATAAAATATAAAATTTAGAAGCAGAATCAGACCATTTGGCCCACTGAGTCTGTTCCAACCTTTCATCGCGGCTGATCCGATTTACTTCTCAACCTCAATCCCCTGCCTTCTCGCAGCATTCCTTTAAGACCTAACTGACCAATCAGGAAACTTTGCCACAAGTAGACAAAACAGAAAGCCTTGTCCACCACGGCCACCTTTGGCAAAGAAATCCACAGATGTTTCACTCCCAAAGTGAATAACCATGCAGTTCCCAACACAGCGGAACATCTGCCTTTTCTGTGCCCTCTGAATGACCTTCTCTAGACTATATACATCCTCGAAACAACCTGCCCTCCACTTATCCACATATGGTTATATGTGCTATCTCTGTGTATTTGTCAGGGTTGAACTTTATCTGTTATTTCTCCAGCTTAACTGCAAGGGATGTCAGCAGAGCGGCAATGGCTCCCATTTCTGAGAAAAAATGTGGAAGGTGCAGGACATGTGTACTCCAAACATGAAATAGTTCTCAGTACTCAAGAAGTATTCAATTCTGGTTGAAAAGAGAAAGCAAAGCTCTTGTAAAAGCTAAAGAAAGTGCGTAAATGTAAATAACAATTCGTGGGAATATAATCACCGGTTCGGCTCCCGGCTTCATCAGGTTGATCATAAAACCCGCTACCATCTCGTTTGGGTGAATGCTGTACGATGTTTACAAACAGTATACAACATGAGAGTAAACGATTAAGCTTCATAATTTGTCTATATGACTTGTAAACCAACATATAAGGGGCACATTCTCATGAAACAGACAAAGGTGCAAACGGTGGAGCTCACAGTGTCGTCCATTTGTTCCCGTCGACCTCTTCCGAGCGTAGCTGACCCACGGACCCACGATCCTCAGTCTACTCCGTCCACCGGTCATCGAAACGTAGAAACATAGAATGCCTACAGCTCAATACAGGAGCCTCGGTACGAAAATATTCTTACCGTAATTACCTAGGGATACCCATAATCCTCTATTTTTTCTGAGATCGATATACCTGTCCTATCGTATCGGCCTCCACGACCGTAGCCGGCAGCCCATTCTGTGCACTCACCACAGACTCCGGACAAAAAGAAAATACCCAAGACATCCTCTCAGTACATACTACCTTAAAACGGTGCCCTCTCGTGCTATCCATTTCTGCCCTGGGAAAAAGCCTCCGACTATCCACACGATCAAAGCCTCTCATCATCTGATACTCCTTAGCAGGTCATCTGTCATCTTCTGTCGCTCCAAGAAAAAATGGCCGAGTTCACTCAACCTATTCAGAAACCCCAATCCAGGCAACATCCTTATGAATCTCCTCTGTGCCATTTCTATCGTTTCTACATCCTTGCTGTAGTGAGGCGACCAGAACTCAGTACAGTACTCCAAGTGGGGTCTGACCAGGGTCCTATATAGTTGCGACATTACCTCTCGGCTACTAAACTTGATCTTAAGGCTGATGAAGTCAAATGCACCGTATGCTTTCCTAACCATAGAGGCAACTTGCGCCGTAGCGTTGAGTGTCCTACGGACTCGAACCCAAGACCTCTCTGATCGACCACACTGCCAAGGGTCTTACCATCAACACTTTATTCTGCCATCATATTTGGCCTCCCAAAATGAACCACTTTACACTTATCTGGTTTGAACTCCATCTGAAATTTTTCAGCCCAGTTTTGCATCCTATGAATGTTCCGCTGCCAGCTCTGACAGACCTCATACTACCTGACCTTTGTATCATCCACAAATTTACGAACCCCCACCTCCTCAATCTAATCCATTTATATAAAAAAAAGAAGAGTAGTGTTCCAAGAACAGATCCCTGAGAAACGCCATTGCTCCCTGGTCTGCATGTAGAACACGACCGGTCTACAACCTCTCTTTCCCTTCTGTCGGCAAGCCAGTTCTGCATCCACAAATCAATGTCCCGCTGGCCCATGTCTCCTTACATGGGAGACATTATCAGATGCTCGGTGACATCAATATGCATCTACTTCTCTGCCTTCATCAATTTGTTCAGTCACGACCTGCCTTTGACAAATCCATGCTGATTGTTACTAATTATAATATGCCTCTTCAAATGTTGATATATCTTCCCTGTCAGGGTCTTCTCCATCAACTTTCCAACTACTGAAGAAAGACTAATTTGTCTATAATTTCCTGGGACATCTCGACTGCCTTTCTTGAATAAAGAAAGAAAGGTTTTTCCATAAGAGAGTGGTTGGTGCGTGGAATGCACTGCCCGAGTCAGTGGTGGAGGCAGATACACTAGTGAAGTTTAAGAGACTACATGGACATGTATATGTAGTAATTTAGGGTGAGAGACAGAGTTTGATGGTCGGCACATCATTGTGGGCCGAAGGGCCTGTAATATGCTGTACTATTCTATGCTCTCTAAGAAACAACATCTGCAACCCTCCAATCTCTCGGAACGTCTCCAGTCCCCATTGCTGATACAAGCAACATCGGCAGATGCTGAGCAATATCCTCCCTCGGATCGCACAGTGGCCTGGTCATCCTTTCCCGAGGACTTATGCAACTTGATGCTTATTAAAAGCTCCAAAATGTCGTCTTTATTAATCTGTACATGCTCAAGCTTTTCAGTCCGCTCCAAGTCACCATTACAATCACCAGAATTCTGTATCCAAGTGAATACTGTAGCAAAGTATCCGTTATGTAGCTCTGCTGTCTTCTCCGGTTGCATGCACACTTTTCCACTGTTACACTTGATTCGTCCTATTCCCTTACGTCTAATGCGCTCCCCAGTTTACTTTAATCCTGCCCTACAAGGCCTTCTTATGGCCCATTCTGGCTCTCCTAATTTCTTTCTTCAGCTCCCTCCTGCTAGCTTTATAACCTTTTTAGTTTTCCGTCATTAACTAGTCTTTTTAACCTTTTTTTTCTTGATTAGATATAAAACAGCCTTTGTACACCACTGTTGCTGTACCCTACCATCCTTTCCCTTTCTTATGGGAACGTACCTGTGCAGAACTGCAAACAAATATCCCTGAACATTTGGCACATTTCTTTCGTGCATTTCTGAGAACAATTAATCAATAATTGCTCCATTATCACAGTGAATGGAGGAGATAGATGGTAGGGCCGAAGAGCCTACTCCTGCACCTGTTGTCTATTGTCTTTCACCAATTAAAGCTTTCCACGTCCTGACTGATACCCTCATATTTTTCAATACTCCAATTAAACGCTTTGCTAACTTATCTGTTCCGATCCCTCTCCAATACCATGGTAAAGGATATATGATTGTGATCACTATCTCGTTTGGAGATATGATGTGTTTGCCGGTACCGAGACTTGGATGGCTCAGGGAGAATAATGCTTACTTCAAATGCCGGGTTTTAGATTTGTCAGAAAGGACAGTGATGGAGGTAAAAGAGCTGTGGGCGTGGCACTGTTGATCAAAGATAGTGACATAACTGCAGAAAAGGTGGTCGCCATGGAGGATTTGTCTACGGTGTCTCTGTGGGTGTAGAGTAGGAACAGGAAGGAGTCAATAACTTTACTGGGTGCTTATCTATAGGCCGCCCAGTAGCAACAGAGATATCGAGCAGAAGATAGGGAAACGGATCATGGAAAGGTGTAATAATAACAAAGTTGTAGTGATGGGAGATTAAATATTCCATCTCTCCAGCGCAAGGGGTTTAGATGTGGTGGAATTTGTTAGGTGTGTTCAGGAAGGTTTCTTGACACAATTTGTAGATAAGCCTATAACAGGAGAGGCTGTACTTCATTCGGTATTGGGAAATGAACCTGGTCAGGTGTCAGGTCGCTCACTGGGAAAGCTTTTTGTCGATGGAGAACATAATTCTATCACATTTATAATACATTGCAGAGAGGTAGGAACAGACAAGTTAGAAAAGCGTTTAATTGGTGTAAGGGGAATGATGAAACTATCAGTCAGGAGACTGAAATATTTTCCTGGATACAGATGTTCTGAGGGAAAAGTACTGAGGAAATGTGGCAAATGTTCAGGGGTCATTTGGGTGGAGTTCTGAATAGGTACATTCCAATAACTGAGGGATGCTATGGTAGGGTACAGGAACCGTGTGTACAAAGGCTGTAATAAATCTAGTCAAGAAGAAAAGAAAAGCTTACAAATGGTTGACAGAGATAGGTAATGTTAGAGATCTAGAAGCTTATAAAGCTAACAGGAACGAGTTTAAGAAGGAAATTAGCAGAGCCAGAAAGTGCAATGAGAAATTCATAGCGGGCAGGGTTTAGGAAAACCCCAGGGCTTTCTACAAGAATGTAAAGAGTAGGCGGATAAGACGTGATAGAATAGGACCTATCAAATGTGACAGTGGTAAAATGCAATGCAACCGGAAGAAATTGCAGAGGTACTTAATGAATACTTTGCTTCAGTATTCACTATGGAAAAGGGACTTGGTGATAGTAGTGACGACTTGCAGCAGACTGGAATGCTTAAGCATGTAGATACTAATAAAGAGGATGAGCTGCAGCGTTTAGAAAGCAACAAGTTGGATAAGTCACCGGGACCGGATGCGATGTACCACAGGCTACCGTGGGAGGCGGGGGAGGAGATTGCTGAGCATCACCAATGGGGACGGGAAAGGTTCCGGTGGTGTTGAGGGCTGTGGATGTTGTTGCTTTATTCAAGAAAGGGGTAGAGATAGCTCAGGAAATTATAGAGCTGTGAGTTTTACCTCAGTGGTTAGCAGGTGGATGGAGATGATCCTGAGAGGCAGTATTTATAAACATTCGGAGCCGTTTAATATGATTGGGAATATTCAGCATTGTTTTGACAAGGGCAGGCCGTGCCTTACGAGTCCAATCATTTTTTTTGAGGATGTGAATAAACACATTGATGACGGAAGAGCATTAGATGCGGTTTATATGAATTTCAGCAAGGCATTTGATAAGGTATCGCTGGATTATTGAGACAGTAACGAAGCATGTGATCCCAGGAGAGAGAAGTGAAGGAATAAGTGAAATTGATGAGTAAATATGTGAGAAGAGGAGGAAATAAAGCGGTTAAGTTCGGATAAAGAAGGAAGGTGTAGGGAAGAGAGGAAGTGGAGAGGGAAGGTGTGTGTGATAAGGATATCGTAGAGGTGGGAGAGGTGACTGAGACAGAAAGAGCCAGTGCCAGGCGAGTGTGGGAGAAGTAAGAGAGTGATTGAAGAAAAAGAAAGGAAGAGGAGGAGTGGGGCATGGGAGGAGGAAGGTGTGGTGGGAGTGAACGGGAAGCTCGGAGAATAGATGGGAGCAGGGATCGAGACGGGACGGGGAGATGGGCCGAATGGACGGGGAATACAGAAAGCATCTATGGGTGTTTAAGCACATCTGCGTGTCAGGGCGACATGAGAGTTGCGCGTGGAGAGAACAAAAGACAGGGGCAGATTGGGGAGAGACTGGAATAAGATAATGGGGAAGAGGAGACTGTGGGGCAAAGGTTGCCGAGAGAAGGTAGTGAAAAAAACAAGTGTTGAAGAGGGGAAGGAAACAGGGTAGAAAGAGAGAGAGCATGGTGGGAAGGAATGGGGAGAATGAAAAGAGGAGAGTCGGGGAAGCTCGACGAAAGAGAACGAGAGGAAGAGGCAGAGAAAGCCACGGAATAAGGAGGGAGAGAGAGAGAGAGAGTGCGCCACTGGATGAGGAAAGCGAGGAAAGCCTGTGGAGGGAACGAGTTTCGAGGTGAGCTGTTCACCTCACTCGGAGGGAGGATGGGAACGTCCAAAGCTTAGAACAAGAAACAGCTGTGCCTGCATCTGTCCTTGATAAATGAGGCTCTGTATGAGTGACAAAATCCTGCCCTCCGTCTCAACTCACCTCCTCCAAATCCGTTCCTTTCTCTTTCGATTCCACATTCCCTCAGTCCTCCCAGAATCCATCTTCCATCTCCACCGCGATCTCCATCCTTCCTCTCCTGCTCTCCGCTGACGTGTTCCACACTGATCTCACTCTCTTACCTCCGTCCACCGATCCTCTCTCCCCAATCAGTCTTCAACTCTTCCGCCTTTATTTCTCCACGTCTCACGCTTTCCGCTCATTCTCTCCATCTCCATCACTCCTTCCTCCCTCCTCTTTGCACACACCCTTCCTCTCGCTCCCTTCTTCCCAACCTGTCCATTGTCACCCACCGCTCTATATCTACCCGACACTGAATCCTCCACTCTCTCCAAAATCTCATTACTCTTCTCCCAACCACTCTCATTTCTCACGACCACCCTCTGCAACACCCTCAATCACTCTGCTCGCCGCACTTCCTCCCCTGCTTTGGTTCCTCAATTCATCAGCTCTTCATCCGGCGTTGGTTGGTACCGGTCTAACCCACTTGTTAACACAGGCTTCCTCTGACATCGGTTGCTTCCCCGATCTGAGCTCAGAGACGCAAAGAATCCTCGGCAGGATGGACCGCAGCGAGAGTTACATGAATGTGAAGTTGGGAAAAACGGACTCACGGTCTCCTTCCCGGGGTGAGTGTGGCAGAGAGATAGGCGACAGCTCTGTTTCAGAGCTTATCCTCGGTGTGTGTGATCGGACGGTGTGGAGGGAGGTTCACACTATATCTGACCCCGGGAGTATGTGGTAGGATGGTGTGGAGGGAGCTTCACACTGTGTCTGACCCGGGAGTGTGAGATGGGACGGTGTAGAGGGAGACTCATTCTGTCTCTGAACCTCGCAGCTCTGTCCCCAGCTGAACCTGATGTATCGTACGCGGAAGTTACTTTCAAGACCATCTCGGTGCCCGGGGTCCGGACAAATCGATGTCAGTTACATCTTTGTTGGTTTGACCCTCTTTACCTGATATGGCCCATTCTGTCCAGAGATCAGATGACAAAACTACGGTTACCCTAATGATTTCCTGTTTGAGCATAAGATGGAGGGAACGCGTGTGAGAGACAATGGGGGGGGGAAGGTGAACATTATGGGAGGGACGATGGGGAGGGATTCGTGAGCAGTGACCACCCTGAGAGGGGCGGTATAGAGGGAGCACCGTAGGATGGTTTTTGGAGGGTGTGCTGTGAGAACGGTTGGTGCGGAGAGGGAGCATGGGATGTGCTGTATGGAGCAAGGGGTGATGAGGAGCGAGCGCTGTGCGTTGGGCTTACGGAGGTGAGTGATCGCCGTGTCAGTGTGGTGAGGAGGGACACTGTTGGAGAGAAGGTGCGGAAGGAGCGCGGTATAAATGATTAACCTCTCCAACCTTTCTTAAACCCACTCTATTTTCCATTTCACCTTATCTCCCCTCCCTCACCTCCTCATACCTTTTCCGCTCTTCCTGTCCCCTCTCTTCTCCCTCCTCTTTTTCCCCACTGACTCCCGCTGCCCTGTTTCCTTCGCCTTCTCATATACCCCTCTCCCTGCCGTCTCTCCTCTATCAGAGTCACCGTCTCTACCACTCTCTGTCTGCCCGTCAATCTCATTCCCTCTTTCTCTGTTCCTTCTCATTCCTCCACATCAGCACCACGTCTTTCAACCTCGCTCTGTCCTTAAATTTACCCCTCATCTCCCCTCACACCGTCTACTCCTCTCTATTCACGGCTCTCTTCCTTTCCCCGACGGTCTCTCCCCTCGCTCTTCTCTCTCTCTCGCTAAAATTCTCTTCTTCTCTCTTTCCCATCCCTCTACAACTTTTCTCCTCCCCTCACTCACCCTTCGCAACCCCCCTTTCTGTCGCTCTCACACCTCTTCCTATACTCTCACTGTTCTTGACCGTCTCCCTTGTCCCTCCCCTTCTGTCTCCGCCTGTATCACCCCATTCTCCTTCCCCATTCTTTCTCTTAAATCTTCCCGCCCATTGCCCCTTCGCTATCTCTCTCACTCTATCGCTCTCCTCTGCTCCCACCAGTGTCTCTCATCTCTCTACCCCTCTTCCTCACTCTCATATTCTCACCCCTTCTCTCTCCATCACTTGCCTCACTCTCTTCACTCTGTTCCCGACACCCTTCTCTATTCTCTGCCGCTCTCCATCTCTTCCTAATCTGCCTGTCCGACGCTCTCTCTCCCAGACGGACTGAATTCCACCTACTCAGAGCTGAACGTTAGGAAAGAGAAAACTCGCATCGATGAGCATGAAGATTCTCCAATTTCCTCGGGAACCGGCGGTCTGACAACCACCACACTACCAGGTCAGAGTTCACAGTGATGACGTCATTATGGATGGGTTACGTGTCTCATTCCGATGTGTCCATATTTCTAATCCATATGCCTCGACCACTTCCTCTGTCAGCTCGTCCCATAGGTTGACCACAATCTGGGTAATAAGAGGTTGTTAGTCGTCTCCCCAATTACACCCCTTTCCCCCCTCACCTTCGACGAGCGTTCTTGTCCTCGGTTCTCCAAGTCTACGGAAAATATCTGTATGCACTCACCGCCCTTGGTTTCATACGTCTTTCTAAGGTCACTCCTACACTCCAAGCAATAAAGTCCCAACCTGCCCCACCTCTATCCGTAAGTTAGTCCCTGGAGTCCGGCAACAACCTCGTTCTGCTTCTTCTGTTTGCTCGACTCACACTCCCTAATCGTCCCACCCTGCCCACCCCATTGTCTCTGCCCCTTTCCTACCGTTGTCTCGTCCTCTACTCGGTTCCCGACTGTCCCCACCCACTCTCCTACAAATCTTTCGCCACCTATGACCTTCTTTCTCCCCATCTCCACAGTCTTCCCCCTCCGCCCCACTCTCCGTCCCTCTCTTCTCCCCTATTCCTTCCCCCTCCCGTCCTCTTTTCCAACTCTCTCGTCCTTGTCTATCTCGTTCAAATCTAAAAGACCCTCCCTCCCTCATCTGTTTCCCTCCACGCCATCCCTTTCTAATCTGCCTCTCCGACTCTTTCTCCCACAGACGGTCTGACCGCCCCCGACTCAGAGCTGAAATTTCGGAAAGAGGAACCTCTCATCGCTGAGTATGCGGATCATCCCACCGCCCTGCGGACCGGCGAGCAGCCAATCACTGCACAGACAGGTCAGAGTTCACAGCGATGACGTCATTATGGATGGGTCACCTCTCATCCCCCGTCTCTCCAAGGAGAAAATGACGAGTTCACTCAAACTAGTCTAAAAAAGCACGCTCTCCAATCCAGGAAACTTCCTTGTAAATATATTTTACTTCCTTTCTATGGCTCCCACATCCTTCCCATAGGGAGGCGATCAGAGCTGAGTACAGTACTCCATGTGTGGTCTAACCAGAATCCTGTATAGCTGGGACATTACCTCTTAGCTCCGAAATTCAAGTCCACGATTGATGAAGCCAAATGCACCGTACCCATTTTAACAACAGAGCCAATCAGCTTTGACAGTCCTATGGACTCGGATCCCAAGATATGTCTGATCATCCACACTGCCGAGAATCTTACATAATAATATATTCTTCCATCATATCTGACATACCAAATTGAGCCACCTCATACTTATCTGGGTTGAAGTCCATCTGCAATTTCTCAGCCCAGATTTGCATCCCATCAATGTTCCGTTGTAAACAATGACAGCCTTCAACACTATCCTCAACACTCCAAAACAATTTGTCATCAGGAAATTGACAACCCAATCCCTCAACGTCCTCATCTGGACATTTATAAAAATCGCAAAGAGTAGGTGTTCCAGAACAGAACCCTGAGGCACACCGTTGGTGTCCGTCCTCCATGCAGAATATGACCCGTCTACAAGCACACTATGCCTTCTGTGGGAAAGCTAGTTGTTGATCAACGAACCAATATCCCCTTGGGTCCTATGACTCCTTACTTTCTCCGTAAGTCTCACATGGGGTACCTTATCTAATGCCTTGCTAAAATCCATGTATACCACATCTCCGGCTCTAACTTCATCAATGTGCTTAGTTACGTCCTCAGAAAATTAAGTCAGGCTCGTGAGGCACGACCAAACTTTGGCAAACCCATCCTGACTATTCCTGATCATGTTATGCCTCTCTAAGTGTTCATAAATCCTGCTTCTCAGGATCTTCTCCATCAACTTAGCAACCACTGAATTAAGAATCACAGGCCTATAATTTTGTGAGCTGTCTCTCTTCCATTTCATGAATGAGGGAATAACATTCGCAACCCAATTATCCTCCGGAACAGCTCCCGTCCTCATTGATGGTGTAAATGTCATTTCCAGAGGCTCAGCAATCTCCTACCTCCGTTCCCACAATCGCCTGGTGTACATTACATTCGGTCCCGGTGACTTATCCAACTTGATGCTTTCCAAAAGCTCCAGCACATCCTCCTTTTTACCTTCTACATAATTAAGTTTTTCAATTCACTGCAAGTCATCCCGACAATCTCCAAGTTCATGTTCCGTTGTGAATACAGAAGCAAATATTCATTCCGTACCTCCGCTGTTACCTCCGGTTCGATACACACATTTCCATCGTCACACTTGATTCGTCCAATTCTCTCACGTCTCCTCCGCTTGCTCTCAACATACTTATAGAAAGCCTTGGGGCTTTCCTTAATACTGTCCGCCAAGGCCTTCTCATGGCCCTTTCTGACTCTCCTAATTTAATTCTGAAGCTCCTTCTTGCTCGCATTATAATCATCTAGATTCATATCATTACCTAGTTTCTGAAAATTTCGTTAAGACTTCTCTTCCTCTGACGTGATTTACAATAGCCTTTGTACACCACGGTCCCTGTACCCAAATATTATTTTCCTGTCTGAATGGAACGTACCTACTAAAAAACTCACGCATATGTCCCCTTAACATTGTCACATTTCTTGCTTACGTTTCCCTGCGAACATTTGTTTCCAATTCAAACTTCTGAATTACAGCCTGATAGCCTGATATTAGCCCTTACTCGAATTAAAAGTTTCCATAACTTGTCTGTGCCTATCCCTCTCCAATGCTATGGCAAAGGAGATCGAATTGTGATCAGTATCTCCAAAATGCGCTCCCACTGAGAGACCTGACACCTGACCAGGTTCATTTCCCAATACCAGATCAGGTACAGCCGCTTCTCTTGTAGGATTATCTACATATTGTGTCAAGAATCATTCCTGAACACAGCTCACAAATTTAACCCATCTAAACAACCTCACATTAGGGAGATTCCAACAATAGTTGGGAAAATAAAATCTCGCTGCACAGCAACCCTGTTCTTATTACTCAGTAGAGTTATTGACCTCTGCTTATTCCTACCTTACACCCACAGAGACTCCGTAGACAACCCTTCCATGTCGTCCACCTTTTACGCAGACGTGACAATATCCATGATCAACAGTGCCACGCCCCCAACTTGTTTCCCTCCTCCCAACCCTTTCTGGAACATCTAAAGCCCGGCATCTGAGGTTGCCATTCCTGACCCCGAGCCGCTCAAATTTCTGTAATGGCCACAACATCATAGATCCAAGTGCTAATCCACGCTCTAGGCACATCCGCTTTATTCATGATACTCTTCGAATTAAAATAGACATATCTCAAACCATCAGTTTGATGGGATGGTTAAGAAGTCCTATGGCATCATCCCTTTATTAGTCGGGGCATTGAGTACGAATGTCAGGGAGTTATGTTGTAACTTTATAAAAATCTCTACTTAGGCTGAATCAGGCGTATTGAATACAGTTCTGCTCACCCCATTATCGAAAGGATGTCAGTGCGTTGGGGAGCCTCCGGAGAGGTTTAACAGGACTCTGCCGGGATTCGGTGGCGTGTGTTACAACGAGAGGTCGGACACCTGGGTCGCTTCCTCTGGAGCGGAGGAGGCTCAGGGGAGATCTGACTGATATCTGGATCCGTCAGGAACCTGTCAGCCTTTGCCAAGTCAAAGAATTTGGACTCGTCGATTACGGCTGAAAGTCGATGAGATTGACAGAGCGAGTTGGTGATCGTGGTGGAAGGAGAGAGCGCGGATGGTGGGTGGGTGGGAACAACAGTGGGGGTCACGACTGAATTCACACACACGCTGAATGTTCTCTGTACAGGTCCACATACAGAGCAGCCGAAAGATAAAATCAGAAATAAACCGGACCGGAAGATCTACCTAGTCTGCCTAGTTACATCCGTCCTCATCGCGATAGTTGCCGGGCTCTCGATCTATGGTGAGTCGAAAGGCTCCGGATGGAGCCAGAACATAAACTAACAGAGTGGAATGAAGAGTTAGCGTAAAACCTCACAGTGATGCCGACACGATCCTCAACGTGACACCGACACAGCCCTTCATCGTGACAATAACACGGCCTGTACCGAAACACTATCCAGTCTCGTAGTGAAACCATTCACAATAACACCAACAACACCTTCACATTAGCGTGACATGTCCCCGCACGCGACACAGATACACTCCAAACCACGACACGAACACAACCCTTACCGTGACAGCAACGCATCACTCACTGTGACATCGACAAGTCCCTGAATCTGTGACAGATACTCTCCTCAAGGCGACACTGAAACACACCTCAGAGTGACACCGACATGCTCTTGAAAGTGACACTGTGTCAGCACTCTCAACATGATACGCTTCTTAACATGAACCGTACCGCACCGTGACAATGACACATCACGTACCGTCACCGCGCGGCACCGTGACTATGTCTCACTGTTAAAGCTAAACAACATTCACCTTCTCTCTCAGCATCACAGATTCGTAAATCTCAAATCACCTCCGGCCGAAACTACCAGATACTTTGCCAGTTCCTGACCAGTAACAGAGGTGAGGCAACAAATTACACCCACCTGTCTCGGCATCACAGGGTGGAGAGATAGAGAGAGAGAGAGAGAGAGAGAGAGAGAGAGAGAGAGAGAGAGAGAGAGAGAGAGAGAGAGAGAGAGAGAGAGAGAGAGAGAGAGAGAGATCGAGAGAGAGAGAGAGAGAGAGAGAGAGAGAGAGAGAGAGAGAGAGAGAGAGAGAGAGAGAGAGAGAGAGAGAGAGAGAGAGAGAGAGAGAGAGAGAGAGAGAGAGAGAGAGAGAGAGAGAGAGAGAGAGAGAGAGAGAGAGAGAGAGAGAGAGAGAGAGTGTGACCCCGGCAGTGTTTGATGGGACGGTGTGGAGGGAGATTTACTCTTTATCTGACCCCGGGTCTGTGTGAAGAGACTGTGGGGAGGGATCGACACCTGGTGTCTAATCCCGGATGTGCGTGACTCTACGCGACAGAGATAACTTGACCCTGAATCCAAGACTGATTGAGCGATTAGATGGCCCAGCGGGAGCTTCACGCTGAGTTTGACAAAGTGTGGTTCTGACCACACGGACAAAGCGAGCGTCGCTCTGTTATTGACCCCTTGTATGAGTAACCTGAGAGTGTAAAGTGAGCTTCGCACAGTGCTTGTCCATCGGAGCTTGTCATGAAATGGTGTGGAGGGAGTTTCACTCTGTGTCTGACCCCGGGAGTGTGTGATGGGACGGTGTGGAGGGAGTTTCACTCTGTGTCTGACCCCGGGAGTGTGTGATGGGACGGTGTGGAGGGAGATTCACTCTGTGTCTGACCCCGGGAGTGTGTGATGGGACGGTGTTGGAGGGAGATTCACTCTGTGTCTGACCCCGGGAGTGTGTGATGGGACGGTGTTGGAGGGAGATTCACTCTGTGTCTGACCACGGGAGTGTGTGATGGGACGTTGTGCTGGGAATTCACTTTACTTGATGCTGATTTCCAGAGCAACCGTGTTCCCAGGATTGGATGAGAAATGAAGACCGCTGTTATTTAATATCCACTTTGGAAACATCTTCCGACGAAGCGAAGAAATATTGTTCGAGCATTGTTGCAATGCTGCTGGAAATAAATTCAGAAGAGCAGAAGGTACTTGTCACTCTGCTAGAAACGATATCCGCAACAGTCGCAAACTCCCGGTATCAAGCACAGAGTGAATCTCCCTCCACGCCGTCCCGGCAGACACTCCCGGGTTCAGAAACGGAGTGAATCTCCCTCCACACCATCCCATCACACACTCCTGGGGTGAGACACAGAGTTAATCTCCCACCACACCGTCCCATCACACACTCCCGGGGTGTGACACAGATTGAAGCTCCCTGTGCACCGTCCCATCACACACTCCCGGGTTCAGTCACAGAATCTCACTCCCCAATCCCTGTCTCTGTCAAAGTGAAGCTCCTTCTCTCTGAAGACTAACATATCTCACACTCTCATGTTCCGGCATTAAGAGAGGCTCCTTCTGATCATTAATTAAATAATTTAATTTCGCAGAATGTTGTTTCCAAATCTCTCGTCCAGCCATTCAGAGCATACTGGATTGGAAAATGCGAAAACGGGTGAGATTCGGGTTCTTTCTGGATTGTGTCTTGGGACCGATTCAGGATGATTAGTTTGGAGACACACTTTGGTTGGGAAGTGAGGGGAACACGATCAAAGATTAGATTCTGTCACAGGGCTGTGGGGGAGAGTGTGGGGCCGTGATACATTCTGTAGTGAGAGAGTAGGTCATGTGGGTAACGACATGGGGCTTTGTGGAAAGTACGATGCACTGGGATTAGTTTGGTGACTGTCTCGGGTGTCCTCCTGGAGCTCTTTTGACGCTGTTACAATTGTTCAACCTTCTTTGATAGGGAAGCGGCTTCTAGTCTTATGTACAAGGATGACACTGGAAGGTCCACCTGCGGTAACTGCAACTCGAACGAATTGAATGCCAATTGCAAATTTCAACACCGTTTTATCTGCGAGAAGTCTGCACATTGGTTCATGGATATTCCTGAAAAGATGCGGGATCTCTGTCAACAGTCGCTAGGACCAAATTGAATCACATTACAGTCCGTTTTCCTCTAATGTCTATGTTCCCCTCTCTTATCCACCTCATCCTCACATTCCCTCTTCATCCACTATGCCCCCCAACCACTCTCACTGCTCGTGATCTCTTCCACCAACACTCAAGTTCCTCTTTCCCCATCGATCTCCTTTTTCAACATCTTTCGCACTCTTCTCCCCTCTCTGCACCGTTCTCCCCCCCTCCTTCTCTGTTGTCTCACTCGAGCCACTCCACCCTCTCTAACCTTACTCCTGTGCATTCTGGTTCACAGATACCCCACCCTGGGTTAAAAAGACAGTGCGCATTCACTCTATCTATGCCCTTCGGGGTTTTATACACCTCTATAATGTCACTCGTGCTCCCCAAAGAATAAACTCCTCACGCCAGCACGGTATCCACAGCTCAGCCACTCGAATCCTGGCAACATCCTCGTAAATCTCACTCTGCACTCTGTCCAGCTCATCTTTCCTGCAGCAGGGCGACCAGAACCGAACACAGTACTCCAAGTGTGGCTTCACCGATGTCTTGTTCTACTGCACTGTGACCTCCCGACTCCTGTACTCAGTGAAGACCAGAGTGTCACATGTCCTGTCTAACCGTATCGCGTGTTTGCTACCGGATTCACCATCTGATTTATGGTCTGTGACTTATACCACCTGAGAGTTGATCATTTGTACAACCAGTACTGCACAAAGATGTAAATTTAATGTAAGTTCCAAAAATTAATCAATACAGGAAATAAGGGAATATCGAGGATGCTCATGGATTCAGGAAGCACTAAGTAATCTGATGGTGGAAGGGAAGTAACTTGCTTTAAATCGTTGAGTGAGGGTAGTCAGGCTCCTGTAACACCTCCCCGATGGTACGAATGATGACAGGGCATTTACCAAGTGGTGCGGGTCCTCAGTAATGGATGCTGTGCCTCTTGAAGATCTTCTCGATGAAGGGGAGGTTTTTGACTGCGATTGGCGTTGGTTTAGTCGAGAACACTCTTCACTTTATGGCGTTGCAGCCTCCACACCAGGCGGCAATGTGATAAACCAGAACGCTCTCCGCCGTACATCCGGAGAAACTCGCGAGATTTCAATGACAGACCACATCTCCTCAAACTGCTGACGTTGTAATCCCTTCTGTAGAGAGAGAGATATGGACGGTGGTGAAGGTACGTGCAGAGTCAGGTATAGAATATACTCAGACTCAGATTAGAAATAACCAAGTCTGGAGTAAATAAATCCAAAGAGGAAATGAAACTCCTACTGAGTGCTCAACACGAGTCTTTTTAACTACAGACATTCCACGAAGGAACGTGGTAGGCAATAATTGTCAGTCTGAGTCTCCAATGGAAAGTAACAGCTCTCCATACTCCAGGGAATGTGAGTGCCATGCTTGGATGCACGTTCCCTTGTAGGTTAAACAGCATGCTGTTCCGGAAAGACATCCCGTCTGCAGTCTATGAACTCCTCCTCACTGTGGCCTCAAACAAATTGATTGTGCAATTTGAAGTCCCCCATGATAACTGCTGTTGCATTCTTACAAGTTTCAGATATTCCTCTGTGTCCTGCCTGTGACACTGCAATGATATAATTCGCTATTCCTTTGACAACTCACACCAGTGATATTTTTCCCACTAATTCTATTATCTCTCACAATCGCCCTGATCTTATCCGTAATGAAGAACGCTACCCGACTACCTTGATCTTCTGCCTATCGCTCTGTATTACCTGATATACTTCGATTTTGAATTCCCAATCCTCTCCACCCTGCAGCCACGTCTCTATAATAGCCACTAAATCATTCTCATTTGTACAGATTTGTGCCACAAGTTCACTGACCTTATTTGGACAACTACGGACTTTCAGATAATGTGCTTGTACCCTCACTGTGCTTTTAAAATCATGTCAGCTTTCTCTCCTTACACTTGACACTTCTTAAACATTAAGTTTCTCTTAAAGCCATAAAACCATATAACAACTACAGCACGGAAACAGGCCATCTCCGTCTTCTCGCCCATGCCGACGCTGACACTCACCTAGTCCCACACGCCCACTCTCAGCTCATAACCATCCATTCGTTTCCTGTCCATATACCTATCCAAATTTACTTTATGACAATACAGAACCTGCCTCTACCACTTCGACTGGAAGCTTGTTCCACTCAGCTGCCACTCTCTGAGTAAAGAAGTTCCCCCTCCTGCTACCCTTAAACGTTTGCCCCCTAACTCTTAAGTCATCCCCTCTTGTTTGAATCACCCCTAATCTCAATGGAAAAAGCCTATCCACGTCAGCTTGATCTATCCACTTCATTATTTTAAATACCTCTATCAAGTCTGCCCTCAACCTTCCACGCTCCAAAGATTAAAGACCTAAATTTTTGAGCCTTTCCCTGTAACTTAGGTTTCCCAGTTACTTGGGAATTCAGAACGAGTTTAATAAGGCGTCACACAAAAGGCTCCTTAACAAGACAAAATCCTGTGGCGTTCCGGGAAGGATACTCCCATGGATAGAGGAATGGGTGGCCGGCAGGAATCAGCGAGAGGGAATAACAGGGGACTTTTCTGGTTACCTGCCGGTGACTAGTGGTGTTCCTCAGCTGTCAGTATTCGAACCTCTATTTTCACATTATTTGACTATTATTTGGATAATGTTTTAGATGGTTTTCTGGCAAAAGTTGAGGATGATACAAAGATAGGTGAAGGGGTAGGTAGTACAGAGGAAGCAATGCTATTGCAACAGGACTTAGACAAATTGGAATAATGGGAAGAGTGTGCCGTATGGAATACGGTTTTGGGAAATGTATGATCATGCCTTTTTGGAAAAAAATGAATAACAATGCAGAATATTATACACTTGTGGAGAATTTGCAAACATCATAGGTGCAGAGGGACTTAGAATCCCTTGTGTGAGACTCCAAAAGATTTAATTTATTGGTTGAATCTGGGGTAAGAAGGCAAATGCAATGTTGGCGTTTACTTCAAGGGGAAACGAATAAAAAAAACAAGGAGATATGGGGATGGTCTATAAGGCAACAACAAGGCGGCACTTGGAGTATTGGCAACAGAATTGGACCACACATCGCAGAAAGGACGCGTTGTCGGCGTAGAGAGTCCAGACAAGGTTCACGAAGATAATTCTGGAAATGAAGGGGTTAACCTATGAGGAGCGTTCGGCTACTTTAGTCCTGTACCTACTGGAATTTAGAAGAATGCGTGATGATCTTGTTGTGACTACCTAAGGTTGAAAGGACTAGACAGGGTCGATGTGGAAAGGTTGTATCCTGTGGTGGGAATGTCCAGAACTAGAAGGCGCATACTCAGAATTGCGGGGTGACATGTTAGAATAGAAGCAAAGAGGGGATTTGTATCCAGAGAGAAGCGAATAGACGGTGCTCTGCCACAAACCATTTGACAGTTTTCTGATTGGTCAGGCGTCTAATTATACGGCGAGGTGTATGGGATTAAGTGGGATCCGGGATCAGCCATGAACGGAATAGCAAAGCGGTTTCGATGGGTGGAATAGGTTAATGTTTATCATGTGTCTTCTGGTCGTGTGATTTCCAATTTCAGCAAATCCATTTTGTATAAGGGCACCGACGTTGCTCATAATGCCACTCATGAACCCTCTGCAGTGCCTTGTAAAACTTGAAAAAAAAACTTCACTCTTATATTCTCGTCATGTGGAAGTGAATGCGAAAATTGCATTTGCCTTCGTAACTACCGACTCCCCCTGTAAATTAACCTTGAGGGACTCCATCAGGACTTCCAAATCCTTTTGCGCCGTAGATCGTTGATTTTCTTTCAGCAAATAGTCTACACTTTTATTCTTCTGGTAATTTGCATGACCATACACTTCCAGACATTGTATTCCATCTGTCCTGACTTTGCCCATTTTCCCTCTCTGTATAAGGCCTGCAGCCTCTCTGCTAATTCAACACAACCTGTAGATGGGAAATGTTATGACCGATCTGCACGGACTGTGGTTTCACGATGAGGAAATCAAACGTTATTTTGCAGAGGGAGATGCAACGGCTCAGAATTTGGAGCTTGTTGCTAAGAACTGAGGAAATGACTGTGCTGAACGCTGAGCTGTTGCCAATACACCGCAGCATGACTTATCATTGCTATTGTCCAAATGGTCCAAGGCCCAGAGCAGAACAGGTCAAATGGTGATACTTGTGGGTATCGATGCCCTGAATAGGACGTATGAGGGGGGAGTACAGGTAGTTAGGTTTTGAGTTAAAGGGCAGGATGTACAGGGTATTGATCTCAGGATTGTTCCTCATGCCGCGCGCTAGTGAGCCCAGAAACAGGAAAACTGTACAGTGGACAGTCCCCGGTTCGAACCAGTTGCAGAGGGATTTGAGCCAGATTGGCAGAACAGATTATGGAGAATTTGTGGAGGCAGATGGTTGTAACACCTCAGACGATGTTCGGAATCATATGGATGAACACAGTGCAACTCGTGTCCTGAGCTGTATAGATTCCAATGTGAAAAAAAATAGGGAAGGCCGATAATGGTGCTGGCGATGAGGTAACTGGTTTACGAACAGAGGCAATGTGTGGTAAGGAGAGCCCTTTGATCGGTGGAAATTGCAGTTAATCGGATGAGCCGCAACGTATAAGGTGGACAATATCGAAAAGGATAAATACAGTGCAGAAGGTGTTGAATTTGACTGCGCACTCTAACAAAAACACAAAGATGAACTTGCAGCAGATGTGCAGGTAGGCATGTACGATGTTGCAGGCATCACTGAATCACGGCTGAAAGATTGTAGCTGGGAACTTAATGTCCAAGGATACACATTCTGTCGGAGGCCCAGGCCGGGAATGCAGAGAGGCGTCTGAGCTCTGTTGGTAAAAACGGAATTAAGTCGTAAGAAAGAGATGCCATCCAAGCAATGGACACAAAATGCTGGAAGAACTCAGCAGGCCGGGCAACATCTCCGGGAAAGAATACAGTTGACGTTTCGGGCCGAGTCCATTCATCAGTGACCTCGGGTCGGATGGTGTTGAATCATTGAGGGTAGGAATATGGAAATGCTCGGGTAAAAATATCTGATCAGAAATGTACACAGATAAACAAACAGTGGTAAGGATCTGGCCTCAAAATCATAACCGGACGCAGGAAGTACAAAAGAGCAATGCTGCAAACGACATGGGGGAGACACAATATGTAGGTAAATTGGGAAAATCAGGTTGGTGCTGGATTCCAGGAGGGGTATTCCTAGACAGCCGACAATTTGGCTTTTTAGAGCAGCCCATGGATGAACCCAACGGAGGATCAGCTACTCTGGACTGGATGTTGATCTGATTAGAGAGCTTGAGGTAGAAGGACCCTCAGGGTCAAGTGCCTCCCTTTCTAATGACATTTCAAATATTTCTGTCAGAGCCCCTGCTACACCTACAGTAACATCCCTCAGTGTCCCACGGAATACCCTGTCAGGACTTGGAGACTAATCCACTTTTATATTCTTTAAAAGCGCCAGTACTTCCACTTCTTTAATCATCATAGTTTCCATAACTACACTACTTGTTTCCTTTAACTTACACAATTCAATAACCTTCTCCTTAGTGAATGTCGAAGAAAATAAATTGTTCAAATTCTCCCCCATCTCTTTTGGCTCCACACATAGCTGTCCAATCTGATTCTCTAAGGGACCAATTTTATCCCTCACTACCCTTCTGCTATTAATATAACCGGAGAATCCCTCAGGATTTATTTTCACCTGACCTGCCAAAGCAAACTCAAATTTTCTTTTAGTTTTTCTAATTTCATTCTTAAGATTCTATTAACATTCTTTATATTCCTAGAGCACCTCATTTACTCCATGCTCCCCATATTTATTGTAGATCTCTCTTTTTCCGAACCAGATTCCAATATTCCTGGAAAACCATGGTTTTCATAACCTTTTAACCTTTCCTTTCAACCTAACAGGAACATACAGATTCTGTACACTTAAACTTTCACCTTTAAATGACATCCATTTCTCTATTGCATACTTCCCATAAAGCAAATCGTCCAAATCCACTCCGTCTATATCCTTTCGCATCGCCTCAATGTTAGCCTTTATCCAATCAAAAATCTCAACCCTGGGTCCAGTCCTATCCGTCTCCATAATTGTATTGAATCTTGTGACAATGTAATCACTGGACTCGATGTGCTCCCCAACACAAACCTTCGTCACCTGACCTATCTGCTTCCCTAAAAGGAAATCCAACACTGCCCCTTCTCTAGTTGGTACCTCTTATGTTTTGCTGCAAAACTCAATCCTGCAGACATTTTAAATACTCCAAAAACATCGAGCCCATCTAGAGAATGGACTTTCCAGTCTATATGTGAAATACTAAAATCTCCCACAATCACAACCTTGTGCTTACTACAAATACCAGCTGTCTCCTAACAAATTTGCTCCTCCAATTCTCGATCCCCATTCGGTGGTCTATAATGTACCCCTATAAGTGTTATTACATTTGTCCCATTCCTCAATTCCACCCAAATAGCCGCTCTAGCCGAGATATCTAATCTCCCCTGCCAAAGCACCGCTGGAATATTTTCTCTGACAAGCAATGCAACACGACCTCCTCTTGCCCCTCCGATTCCGTCGCACCTGAAGCAACGAAATCCAGGTATATTTAGTAGCCAATCGCACCCATCCTGTACTGATGTTTCACTATTATCTAAAACTTCATATTTCGAGGTATCAATCCATACTCTAAGCTCATCCATCTTTGTTACAATGCTTCTGGCATTAAAATAGATACATTAAAGAAACTCTCTACCTCTTACTCTCTCTTTATCCCTCACGTTACAAATTATTTTATTATCTTTTTCCTTCTTCTCCCCTACATTTTCGGCCTTAACCCTCCCCATCTCTGTCACCTGCCTGTCCCCCCTCACACACTGTCTACTAGCTTTCTCTATTTGTGAATTAACCTCCTCTCTCCTAGTCTCTTCAATTTGATTCTCACCCCCAACCATTCTAGTTTAAAGTCTGCCCAATTTGTAAGAACTGGAACTTATTTTTAAGAACTGAGGAAATGATTGTGCTGAATGCTGAGCTATGGCAAATATACCGCGGCCTGGCGTAACTTTTGTTGTTGTGTAATGTTCCAAGCCCCAGTGGAGAGCAAATGAGTTTCTACCCGTTGGGGACCTGTCGTGGAGAGAGACGAAGTGCAGCTAATCAACGTATTTGGCCCTCGACAGATCCTCTGAGATGTTAACATCCGGGATATTCAAATAATTCGAGAGGCTTGCCGGGTGACAGACAGGACTTATAGGGAAGCAGTTACACCCAAGGCGGAGAACACAGGAAACTGGTTGACAGCGAGACAGGGGAAAGCGGTTAATGAGCCAGTGCGGAGTTTTCCTGTGGTCATCATCATTAGTGGAATGTAGAACACTTTAGACATATTCGGGCAAACAAACTAACAGAGAGAGGTCCCAGTGGTCGGCCGTTTAGTAGTGAGTCTGCCTCTTGACTCAGAAGGGAAGGGGGAAGAAGAGACACACTGTGGTTAGAGGGGATTCGTTGGTTAGGGGAACAGACTGGAGACTCGATGTGCCACAATCAGATTCCCTGATGCCACGATGTCTCTCGCGTGCCAGGGTCCGGGATATCTCAAACCGAATCCTCAGCGTTCGTAAGTGCGAGGGTCAAAAGCCAGAAGTCTGTTTACTGAGGAGGTATGATTAAATTCATTCTGCAGTTGGTAAGGGAGAAGCATAAGTCACATGTATCAGTATCTCAAAGGAATAATGGGATCTGTAGAGGCATAAGAGAGGACCCCTTGTACAAGTCTCCAAAAAGGTTAATTTACAGGTTGAGTCTGGGGTAAGAACGCAAATGCAATGGGGTATTTATTTCAAGGGGAAATGAATAATAAAGAGACAAACATATAATACTGAGGCTTTATAAGGAAACAAGAAGGCCGCACCTGGAGTATTGGCAAAAGATCTGGGCCCCATATCGCAAAAAGGGTGCGTTGTAATTGGAGAGTGTCCAGACGAGGTTCACAAGGATAATTCTGGAAATTAAGGTGTTAACATATAAGGAGCGCTCGGCAACGTGGGGCCTGTATCCATTGAAAATTAGAGGAATGCGTGGTGATCGAACGATAAACCCTTAGAACATTATAGCACAGAAAAAGGCCCTTCGGCAATTCTTGGCTGTGCCGATCTATTTTTCTACCTAATCCCACTGAACTGCGCCTGGGTCAGATCCCTCCATACCCCTGACATCTATGTGCCGGTCCATGTTTTTCTTAAATGTTATGAGTGAGCCTGCAGTTACTAATACATCTGAAAGCCTGTTCTCCCAAAATTCTCTGTGTGAAGAAACCCCCCCCCCCCCAACCATGTTACCTTTAAACTGTTTACCTTTCACCTTTACCACAGGTCCTTTTCACTGGAAAAAGCCAACTTGCATTCACTCTATCTCTGCCCTTCATTATTTTATGTAGCTCCCGAAAAGACCCATCATTCTACGCTCCAGAGAAGAAATTCTTAATCCATTCAACTTTTCTCTGTAACTCAATTTCGCAAGTCCGAGAGACATCCTTGTAAATCTTCACAACACTCTTTCAAACTTCTTATGTCCTGCCTGTAGATAGGTGACCAAACCTGGACACAATACTCTAAATTCGGTCTCACGAATGTAAGATTGAACCTCGCTATAACATTCCAACTATTATACTAAATAATTTGATTTATAAAGGCCAATATACCAAAAGCTCTCTTTACAACCCTATCTACGAATGACGTCACTTGCATGGAATTATTTATCTGTATTCTCAGATCCCTCTGTTCTACTACACTCCTCAGTGTCCTACCATTTTCCTTGTATGTTCTACCTTGGTTTGCCCTTTCAAAGTGCAATACCTCACACTTGTCTTTGTTAAACTCCATCCGATATTTTCAGCGTTTTTTCCAGCTGATCCAAATCCTCCTCTCAGCTTTGAAATCCTTCCTCACTGTCCACTACATCTCCAATCTTTGTATCATCAGCAAATTTGCAGATCCAATTTACTACATTATCATCCATATCATTGATATAGATGATAAATAACAATGGACCCAACACTCATCCCTGTGGCACACCATTAGTCTCAGTCCTCCACTGAGGGAAGCAATTCTCCAGTAAATCTCTTTCTGGCTTCTCCCATTGAGCCAATGTCTAATACAATTTACGACTTCACCATCTGTACCTGGCGACTGTATCTTTCTAACCAACCTCTCATGCTGGACCTTGTTAAAGGCCCTACTGAAGTCCACATAGACGACATCCACTATCTTCCCTCCATCCACTTTCCTAATAACCTCCTTGAAAAACAATCTTGCTTAACAATCTCGTGATCTTGTTGAAACTACCAAATGTTGAAAGTGCTAGGTACGGTGATGTGGAGAGGATGTCCCCTGTGGTGGGGATATCCAGAACTGGAGGGCACATATCAAAATTAAAGGGCGGCCTTTTAGAACAGAAACAAAGAGGAGTTTTTGTAACCAGATAGAAGCGAAAATGCGGAATGCTCTGCCACAATCCATACTGGAGCCCAAGGCCGTGAGTAGAATTAGGCAGAATATGACAGCTTTCTGATTTGTTAGGGCGTCAAAAATGAGAAAAAATAACGACGAGAAGGTGTGTTGAGTGGGAGCCGGGATTAGCTATGAATGGAATGGCAAATCAGTTTTGATCGACTGAATAGCCTTATGCTTCGCACTGTCTTCTGGTCGTTTCAACTTCAATGTCAGCAAATCCATTACTTTCCGAGGGGATCAACATTGCTCATAATACAACAAATGTGACCTCTCCAGTTCTTTGTAAAACCTAGAAAATAAAACTTTACTCTTATACTCCGGTCATCTGGATATGAATGAGAACATTGCATTTGTCTTCCTCACCACCGACTCCACCTGTAAATTGACCTCGAGGGAATCCTGCACCAGGATTCCCAAATCCCTTTGAGCCGTAGTTTGTTGTTGTTTTTTTTTCTTTAAGAAAAATAATTCACACACATATTTCTTCTGGCAAATCGCATGACCGTACACATTGGGGCACTGTATTCCATCTGTCAGTACTTTGCCCTTTTCCCCTATCTATATAACACCTGCAGCCTCTCTGCTAATTCAACACTACCAAAAGATCCGAAATGTTATGACCGATCTGCACGGGCCGTGGTTTCACGATAAGGAAGTCAAACATTATTTTGCAGAGGGAGATGCAACGACCCAGGATTTGGAGCTTGTTGATGAGATCTGAGGAAATGACTGTGCTGAACGCTGAGTTGTTGCCAATACACCGCAGCGTGACGTAAGTATTGCTATTGGCCAGGTGGTCCAAGGCCCAGTGTAGAGCAAATGAAATCGTTTTCCTTGTGGATATGAGTGCCATTGGTAGGACGTATGAGGGGAGAGTAAGGGACTTAGATTCTGAGTTAATGGGCAGGATGTCCGCGGTAGTGATCTCAGGATTGCTGCTGGTGCCACTTTCTGGTGAGCCCAGACAAGGAAAACTGTACGGTTGCCAGTTATCGGTTCGAACTAGTTGCAGAGGGATGGGAGCCCTGAGGAATAACTATTCGAAAGGAAGGTTGACACAATCGTGCTTAACAGAATAAGTTCAAAGACAAATTAAAAGCAAAACTATTAGACTATTAGCAGAGCAAAGATTAGTTTGACGATTGAGAAGTATTTTAAACAAACCGAAGGAAACTTAAGAAGTAACTAAGGCGGTAAAGATGGAATATGAAAGTAAGCGAGACAATAATGTTAAGAGGATGCCTCAAATGTCTTCAGATAGAAGAAGCGGAAACGAGAGGCGAAACTGCATTTAGGACCGCTGGAAAAGTGATGACGGAGAGTTAGTAATTGGGAACAATTACTCCCTTTCCCCACTGGACATCTCCATGATCACATGACTCCTCTGTCGTGTACAGCCATGTCACAATCCACTACACCGACTTCCCAGAAAACCCCTCCATACTTCACAGCACTCCCCGTCTCCGTCACACCCTCCCTTCCCCAAAACTCCTACCAACTCAGTCACCTCTTTGCTCCACTGCACCCTCCTCCCTCATCCCCAACCTCCCCGCCACAAATCTCTGTTTGCGTGCACCGCTCCATCACCAACAGCCCTCAACATCTCTGACCCCAACCCAATCCCCTCCTCTATAAATATCCCTCCATCTGATCAGCGGGATTTGTGAAGAGAATGGGGGTAGATGACGCATGTATTTACTCCCTTTTCCTACCGACGTTGGTTCCTCGGTTCTGAACCACTGCACAGTTTTCTGTGGATCGTCCAACCATGCAGTTCCTGCCGTGTGTGCAATCTCACCAATCCGCCCCTGCCCACAGCTCGCCTCCCTTTCCTTCCTCTTCCGGATACAACACAGCGGCTTTCAGACACTCACACTCACACACAGTCTTCCAGAACGGCTGGAGGTAAGGAGGTGGTCGGGAAGGGAGAATCGTGAGAGGGGAGAGCAGGAGCGGGTGAGGTGTGAGGGTGGGATTGAGGGAGACGGAATAAAAGTTGAGGGAATTTTGCGTGGGGTACCTGTTTCGAGGGTAATTGTATACCTCGGTGTGTGTTGGGGGTGGGTCCCGCAGACAGATAGTCTGATGTCTGAAACCCTGGCGATGAGCAGGAGCAGTGGGATCGAAAACCAGGTGCCAAACTGGGTCGGTTTGGGAGGGATAGGATGAGGGCGGGTCAGCAAACCTTCAGACCAATAGAGGCTTTCTATGGAGGACACAAATAACTCCGTCATTGCCTAATTTCTCACCCATGCGATCCCCATCTACACCCGTCTATCCATTCCTTCCCACCCTCTCTCCTTCCATTCTCTATCCTCTTCCACAATCAAATCTCTACACGCCTTCTATTTCTACCCCTCCCGTCACTCATCTCTCTCGACCGCCTTCTCGCACACCCTAAATCTCACTCCTCCCCGCACTTCCTCCCCTGCTCTCGGTCCCTCTCTTCATCGGCCTGTCATCAGGTGTTTGTGGACGACGGCCTGCCGCTACGGGTTTCGTCTATCGACGGTTCCATCTCCTTCCTGAGCTCGGAGACCCGACAAATGGCCGCGAACCAGACCGATGCCAACAGGCAGTTCACAGGAACGGATTCACGGGCTACTTTGAGAGGTGGGTGAGGCGGAAGTGGGAGGGAGCTCAGCGCTGTCTCTGACCCCGGCAGTGTGAACTGGACACTAGACACTAGAATAATGCAGAACAGTACATGCCCTTCAGCCTTTGATGTTCTGCCGACCCATATGTTCCTTAAACCCGCACAACCACGAAACCCTTTAGTTTCATCCATGTACCTATCCAAGAGTCTCTTAAATGCCGCTAATTTTATAGCCTCCACCATTATCCCTGGCAAGTTATTCCAGGCACCCAAAACCCACTGTGTGAAAAAAGCTGCGCCTGATGTTTCCGCTAAACCTGCCTCCCATAATTCTGTACAAATGCCCTCTGGAGCCTGTTATTCGTTGACTGGGAAACAGGCTCTGGCTATCCACCCCCTCTATGCCTATCATAATCTTCTACACCTCTATCAAGCCCCCTATCATCCTTCTACACTCTGCTAACCTTGCCTCATTAGACTTGTTTTCCAATCCAGGCAACATCCTTGTCGATCTCCTCTGCACCCTCTCCACAGATTCCACATGCTTCCTATAATGAGGGGACCAGAACTGAACACAGTTCTCTAAGTGTTGTCTCACCAGAGGTTTGTAGAGTTGCAACATGACCTCTCTGCTCTTGAACGCAAATCTCCTATTAATAAACTGCAGCACCCCATAGGCCTTCTGAACTATCCTATCTACCTGTGCATGGACCTTGAGGGATGCATGGATTTCAACCCAAGGACTCTCTGTTCATTCACACTCATAATTAACGGACCATTAACCCTGTACTCAGCCTTCTGGTTTGTCCTTGCAAAATGCATAATCTCACATTTACTCGGATTGAACTCTATAGGAAAGATATCAACAAAATATTGAGAGTACAGAGAAGATTTTTGAAAATGTCACCTGGGATTCAGCACCTAAGTTACAGGGAAAGGCTGAACAAGTTAGGTCTTTATTCTTTGTTACGTAGAAGCTTGAGGGGTGACTTGATAGAGGCATTTAACATAATGAGAGTGATGGATCGAGTTGACGTGGATAGGCTTTTTTCCATTGAGAGTAGAGGAGATTCAAATAAGAGGACATTAGTTGAGAGTTAAGGGGCAAAAGTTTAAGGGTAGCACGAGGGGGAATTTATTTACTAAGAGTGTGCAAGCTGTATGGAAAGAGCTTCCGGTACAAGTGTTAAAGGCAGGTTCTGTATTGTCATTTAAAGTAAAATCGGATAGGTATATGGACAGGTAAAGAAAGGATTATGGGCAGAGTGCGGGACACTGGGGCTGGGTGAGTGTAAAGGTCGGCTCGTACTAGCTGGGCCAAGATGGCCTGTGTCCCTGCTGTCATTGTTATATGGTTATATTGTATTATGGTCTATGGTTCCCAGGATTCTCCCTGTTACATTTTTTAAACAAGGGAACTACTTTTACAATTCTCCAATCCTCCAGCACCTTTGCTACGGCCAGAAAGGATTCAAAAGTGATAGATACTGCTCCAGCGATATCTTCTCTCACTTCCCACAGCAACCTGTGTTACATCAGGCCCGCCCCGGAGGACGGGGTCATAAGATATCAGAGGAATTGAGACAAATTGACATTAGGAAAGAAACTGTGATGAGTAGACTGGTAGGACTGAAAGCTAATAAATCCCCGGGTCCAGATGGGCTGCATCCGAGGGTTCTAAAAGAGGTGGCTCAGGAAATTGCGGATGCATTGGTAATCATTTTCCAATGTTCCTTAGATTCAGGATCAGTTCCTGAAGATTGGAGAGTGGCTAATGATATCCCACATTTCAAGAAGGGAGGGAAGGAGAAAACGGAGAACTATCGACCTGTTAGCCTAACGTCAGTCGTGAGGAAGATGCTTGAGTCCATTATTAAGGACGAAATAGTGGCACATCTTGATGGCAATAATAGGATTAGGCCGAACCAGCATGTATTTACCAAGGGCAAATCATGCTTGACTAATCTGTTGGAGTTTTTTGCGGGTGTAACAAGTATGTTAGACGAGGGTAAGCCAGTGGATGTTGTGTACCTATATTTTCAGAAGGCATTCGATAAGGTGCCACATAGGAGATTGGTGAGTAAAATCAGAGCTCATGGCATTGGGGGCAGGGTTTCAACATGGATAGAAAACTGGCTGGCAGATAGAAAGCAAAGGGTAGCAGTGAATGGGTGTTTCCCGGACTGGCTGGAGGTGACTAGTGGGGTACCACAGGGCTCTGTATTGGGAGCACAGCTCTTTACGGTTTATATCAACGATTTAGATGAGGGCATTGAAAACAATATCAGCAAGTTTGCTGACGATACTAAACTGGGTGGCAGTGTGACATGCGAAAAGGACGTTAGGAGAATACAGGGAGACTTGGATAGGCTGGGTGAGTGGGCAGATACTTGGCAGATGTCATTCAAAGTGAATAAATGTGAAGTTATCCACTTTGGTAGCTGTAACAAGAGGGCAGAGAATTGTCTGAACGGTGTTGAGTTCGGTAAGGGAGAAATGCAAAGAGACCTAGGAGTCCTAGTTCATCAGTCAATGAAGGTGAATGAGCAAGTGCAACAGGCAGTGAAGAGGGCAAATGGAATGTTGGCCTTTATTACAAGGGGAATTGAGTACAAGAGCAAGGATGTCCTTTTGCATTACAGGGCCCTGGTGAGTCCACACCTGGAATATTGTGTACAGTTTTGGTCTCCAGGTTTAAGGAAGGACATTCTTGCAATTGAGGAAGTGCAGCGTAGATTCACTCGGTTGATTCCTGGGATGGCAGGCCTGTCTTACGCAGAGCGATTGGAGAGATTGGGCTTGTACACGCTGGAATTGAGGAGATTGAGAGGGGATCTGATTGAAACGTTTAAGCTAATGAAAGGATTTGATAGGATTGAGGCAGGAAATATGTTCCAGATGTTGGGAGAGTCCAGTACCAGAAGGCATGGATTGAGAATAAGAGGTCAGTTAATTGAAACAGAGTTGAGGAAGAGCTTCTTCTCCCAGAAACTTGTGGAGGTTTGGAATGCACTGCCTCGGAAGACGGTGGAGGCCAATTCTCTGGATGCTTTCAAGAAGGAGCTAGGTAGATATCTGATGGATAGGGGAATCAAGGGATATGGGGACAAGGCGGGGACAGGGTATTGATAGTGAATGATCAGCCATGATCTCAGAATGGCGGTGCAGACTCGAGGGTCCGAATGGTCTACCTCTGCACCTATTGTCTATTGCCTATTGACTTATTAATCCTGATGTCTTTTTTCAGAAAATACAACACTTCTTCCTGAATCTCCACAGCGTCCAGCACACAGGCCTGATCAAGGTCCTTTTCACATGTGAATACCGAAGCAAAATAATCATTTAGGACCCCTCCCAGATTCTCCGCCTCCAGGCACTTGCTGTCGTCTTAATCCTGTAACGGCCCCGCTTTCATTCTTGTAATCCTTCTGTTCTTCACATACGTATAGAACGCCTTCGGGTTCTCCTTAATCCTAAATGTTAAGACCATTCTCAAGCCCACTTCGAGCTCTCCTAAGCCCTTTCTTCAGCTCCATCTTGGTTATCCTATATTTTTCATGATCCTCTCCTAGTTCCTGTTTCTTATATCTAACATATGTTCCCGTATTCCTCTTAACGATTTGCTTCACGTGTTTCGTCGCCACGGTTCCCTTTTCCTACCATTTTTCCCTTCTCAGTGGTACAAACCTATCCTGAACTCAACACAAGTGGTCCCTAAACTTCATCCTCAGTACCTCTGTGTTTTTACCCTTGAATATCTGTTTCCAATTTACCCTCGATATTTCCTCCCTCATCTCTTCATAGTTATCCCTTTCCTCGTGAGCAATTTCGCATTTTGTCTGTTTTTAACTTGTTCCATAGCTATGCTGAAGTTAAGGGAGTAGTGGTCACTCTCACCAAAATGCTCCCTCCCCCCCACCTACCAGGTTCATTACCCAGAACTAGATCCAGTATTGTCTCGCCTCTCGTCGGCCGGTCAACATTCTATGTCAGGAATCCTTGTTGAACACTTTTGTCAATTTCAGCCCATCTATCCCCCTTGTCGAGAGGAGATGGCACTCAATATTAGGGAAGTTGAAATCACCAGATAACAATTACAGCATGGAAACAGATCATCTCGGCTCTTTTATTCCGTCTGGAACCCTTACTGTCACCTCGTCCCACCGAGCTGCACTCAGCACAGAACCCACCATGCTTTTATTATCCATATACCTATGCATTATTTTACCGACCTGCCTCTACCACTTCTACTGGAAGCTCGTCCCACGGAGCTACCACTCTCTGAGTAAAGAAGAACCTCCTCGTGATTTGCCTAATCTTTTGCCCGGTAACTCTCAACTCAAATCCTCTAATTTGAATCTCCCTAACTCTCTGTGGAAAAAGACTGTCCACGTCAAATCTGTCTATACTCTTCATAATTTTAAATAACTCTATCAAGTCCCCCTCAACCTTCTCCGCTCCAAAGAAGAGAGCTAACTTGTCCAACCTTTCTCTGTAACTTAGGTGCTGAAACCCCGATAACATTATAGTAAATTTCTTCTGTTCTCTCTCTATTTTGTTGACTTCTTTCCTATAATTCGGTGACCAGAACAGTACACAATACCCAAAATCTGGCCTCACCGACGCCTGGTACAAATTTAACATTACATCCCAACTCCTATCCTCAATGCTCTGATTTATAAAAGCCGGCATACCAAAAGCTTTCTTCGCCACCCTATCCAAAAACTAAGTTTTTCCTGCACCATTCTAAAATCTGCCTGCTTACCTGGTCTTCGGTGTCCCTGTAGACTACTCCCTGCACTGATATTGATCCCTTCCTACAGCGACTCAGTGGACACTTCCTCTGGAGTGATCTAACTTTCTATGGCCGTGATACTACCCCTGACCGGTAATGTTACTCCCAACCCCCTTTTCTACCTCCCATCCTATTACTCTTACAACACCTAAACCCCCGTACATGCATCAACCGTTCTTGCCCTTCTTCCAGCCAAGTTTCAGTAACGGCTCAGAGTTCATCTCCTTTATTTCTAATACCAATCGCTTTGATATAGACAGATTTCAACCTCTGTAACTTTTGTTTTGTCCCCATCCTGTCCTTCGTCACCAACTCAGAACACATAGCTTCATGCCCTTGTCCTTTTACCATAATGTTTGCACTCACGTAGTGATTCCCACCCCCGTGCCAATCTAGTTTAAACCCTCCCCAACAGCTCCAGGAAACCTGCCCGCCAGGATTTTGGTCCCTTTCCAGTTCAGGTGCAGCCCGACTTTTTTGTACAGCTCAGACCTTCCCCAGAAGAGATCCCAATGAGACAGATATCTACCACTGAACTCCGAAAAAAAGATGATGCCTCGTGCTTAGGTAGCGTCACTCAGTGTCTTGTTCCGGGAGTGTGTGATGGGATGGAATGAAGGGAACCTCCCTCTTTGTCTGACTGACGGTGTCATAGACTCATATACTTTAGGTGTTGGAACAGCCAATCAGAGATCGGGAGGGGTGAAAACGTGAGCACTAAAAAGCAGCGCATCTTGTTTGTTTGAACAGCATCCGATCGGGGACGCGGATTCATTAGCAAGGGAAATTAAGGGTAAGACAGGGGCAAGCTTCTGTTAGATTTTTTCCAGCTTAAATATTGTTTCCTTCTTTATAATTGCACAGTTAGAGCGGTAGGCATGCCTCACAGGAGAACTGCGTGCTCCCCTTGCTGGACGTGGGACTGCAAGGAGACCTCCCGTGTCTCCTGAGAGAAGTACATCCAGCTTCAGACACTCGTCATTAAAGAACTGGAACCTGAACAGGTTGAACTCGGAATTATTGAGGAAGCTGAGGGTGTGATAAGGTGGACATATTGGTAGGAAGTTAGACACACTGAGAAGTTCACAGGAAAATGGGTGACATTCAGAAAGGTGAACGTGGTTAAACAGCCAGAGCCAGTGCAGAGACCCCTTGTGGCCGATCCGCTCAATACCACTTTGTCTACTTCCGGGTGAGGGAGAGGCGTGCAAATGAGAAGCAGAGGAAAGCCTCACCGGTCAGTTCTCTAGGACTGATTATTGCTCAGAAGGGAAGGAGACAGATGGCACCCGAGACAAACCCAAACAAAGACTCCCCTGTCACCAGTGTCGGATATCTCGTACTGACCAATCTGAAGTGGAAGAGTGAGCAGGCAGAGGTCGTGGGCCATATAGGCACCAGTAAGGTTAGTAGAACGATGGAGAAGTCTCTGCTCAGCCCAAAAATCGGCAGATCCTACATCGGCAATAAACAGACGGCAACACATTCCGAGGCCCTGCGTAATTTAAAGGCCAGAACACATCTGCAGTCGAGTCGAACAGAGCTTCTCTTCTACCGAGTGAACATTGGACGGTGGGGGCAGTACCGACTGCTGCCTGGAGGCCGCGCAACAGCGCACCCTCTTTGTGCAGCTCATTCTACCTCTGCCATGAGCAACTCTCTCTGTTTACATCTGAACTGGAGTGGAACATCTATTCCCGGCGGGAAGGGCCTTTAAAAAAGGAAGAGTGGTGGAGTCACAGGGGGATGAAAAGAAGAACGCCATGGCAGATAGTGGAGTGCTTGTTGGGGCAGATGTTGATGAGACACCACAAAAAGTCAGGACACAAACTGTTGAGCCTGCTGGGACTCATGTTCTGAGCTGCATACTTTTCAATTCAAATGCAGGTGAGCTCAGAGCAGTGGTCAAAGTCTGGAAGCATGATCTTGTCGCCTTTAGTGAGACTTGGTTGCAGGAAGCGCAGGTCAATTAGCTCAATGTTCCAGTTTTTCGCCGTTTTAGTTGTGCGAAGGCGGAATACATTCTAGGCTGAGGGATGCCTTTACTAATCAGCGAAAATAACACTCGTCCAAGCGAGGATTTAAGAGCGGAATTGAGGAACAACATTGGTATGAATTCGTTCATGCGGCTACATTATCTATGACCTAACAATCCTGCTGAACAAATCTTTGTAGAGTTCGGAGACTCTACAAGAAATATATGGTCGTTATCGTTTGTTTTATTAGCTTTCTAGCTGTGAGTCCCGTACTGTTAAAGGACCAGTGTGATAGTTTATAATGTATTTGAAAGAAATTTGCCTGAATCACTACGTATGAAATCCCAAAGAGAAAGGCCAATATTTCATCTCCTCCTACGGAATGGGACAAGGCATGGAACAGAAATTCGTGTAGGGGACCACTTTGCATCTAGATGATAGGTCTGACCTCAGGTTTAGCTTCAAAATTAGAGAAAGATGATCTTTATTGAGCCAGGAAGGATCTGGAAGGTGGGGATTCGGTCAGGTTGTTTTCTGGCGTCGGTGTACTTGGTCAGTTGGAGCCCAGGCGTTCTTCAATCTCAGTTTAAGCGGGTATGGCTGATACTGTGAACTTGGAGGTTGAAGTCTGGGGTACGTACACTGTGAATGGGGGGGGGGGTGGTGGATTAGTGCCGAATTACCAAGCTTCCAATTAGGACTGGGTGTGAAGTTTTCGAGTTCACTCATTTATGTCAGGTCGCCCGTTACAGGAAGAGATTTGGAGAGGATACAGAGTAGTTTCTGTATCCGGAGTCGCGAATATTCGTGTGTCCTTTCTCTGTCGCGGCGGATGTTGTGGGGAGAGCGGATACATGTTTATATCAGTACTTGGGACAGAGATCCACCAGACAGCCGGTGTATATGTCCCACAGGAATGATATCACCGATATCAGAGGAGAGAGGAGGAAAGTTTATAGGAGATGAGTGGGGCGGGTGTTTGTTTACACAGACAGCGTGGGTGACTGGAATGAGCTGCCAGGGCTACTGGAGGAGGCAGATCGCCAGAGGCCTACAAACAGAGGTTTCCCAGGCACATGAATGTAGAGGGAATGGGGGGAGACGGATGTCGGTAGGCAGAAAGTGATTAGTTTTATTGGAATAGCAGGTAACTGTGGGCCGAAGGGTCTGTTAATTTCTATGATTTATGTTCACTTCTCAGCAGGAGGGGAGGAGAGTGATTTGAGCTCAGAGGTTGGAAAGAGTAGGGGTGGATTAGATCAGGGAAAAGGACGATTAACAATGTCGCGGAACGATTTCTCCACAGACGACATGGGAAGTGAACGACCCGCAAGTAGAGGCCGATCCGACACAAGCATATGGCTGATCTTCCTTTTAACAGCGACCCTCATTATCACGGGTATCTGCTGGAGGACTCATGGTGAGTTTCACACCGGTCAAAATGATAAAAAGGCAAGAAAAAATAAAATGGCCAGCGGCACATACCCAACATCACCCCGAAACTCCCTTCATCGTGAAAACACCCCTCACTGTGGTAGTAAGAGGCCCCTCATCGTGACCATGAGGAAGCCCTCACCGTGACGCTGACTGAAACTCATCATCACATCCCTCAACATGATACCGACACATCCCTCAAACTGAGAGCAACAGACACCCTCCTGTAATAACGATAAACTGTGAATCTGACACGCCCCTCGCCGTGGCACCGACGCATCCTTCACTAACACAGCCACACCAGCCGTGACCACAACACTTTCTTCGGCATGACGCAGACACAACCTTCATGGTGACACCGACACATCTCTCACGGTGAGACCAGCACACCCGCCGGTGTGACACCACGCCGTTCACCAGGACACAGTCCCTCCACTCAGTGAAACCACGACAAACCCCCTCACTGACACCCCGACATAGCCTCAGCTTAACGCCAAAATTAATCTCACCTTGACCTGGTACATATCTCATCGGGTCACAGAAACACCTATCACAGTGGCAACAACACGGGCCTCACCGCAACAACGACATGTCCCTCACTGTGACACGGAATTAACCATCACCATGACACGGAATAAACCCTCACCATGACACTAGCGCCGACACGCACGTCACGATGGCACCGACTCCTCCGACTGTGACACTACCACACTCCTCACCTTGAGACCAACAGGCCCTTCAATCCTCAGGCTGACACACCGCTCACCATGACACTAGCGCCGGCACGCACGTCACGATGGCACCGACTCCTCCGACTGTATGAGGAAATTTGCCGTTTCTTTACTAATATCAGAGGTGAGGGAACATCATCCACTTACCCGCTCCTCATGAGAGAGAGCGAGAGAGAGAGAGAGAGAGAGAGAGAGAGAGAGAGAGAGCGACAGAGAGAGGGAGGGAGGGAGGGAGGGAGAGAGAGAGAGAGAGAGATCGGAAGTTGTGGAAAGAATTTCACTCTTGTGTGGAGGGAGCTTCACTGTGTCTCACCGCTGAAGTGTTTGTTGTCTGGCAGGTGTGGAGGAAGCTTCACTCTGTAACTGACCCTCGGAGTGTGTGATGCGACTGTGTGGAATGAGCTTAACCCTGTGTCTGATGCAATGTGTAGGCTTTGCGTTGCTATGCAGAGAAATTTATTCTATTTCTGACCCCAGAAATGTGTCTTGGCAGAGTGTGGAGCGAGTTTCACTCTATGCCTCACACCGGCAGTGTGAGCTGGGAAGCTGTGGAGAGAGATTTACTCTGCATCTGACCCCGGGAGTCTGCGATGGGACGGTGTGGAGGGAGATTCACTCTGTGTCTGACCTCGGGAGTGTGTGATTGGACGGTGTGGAGGGAGATTCATTCTGTCTCTGATCCCGGGAGTGTGTGCTGGAATTGTGTGGAGGGATCTTCATTCTGTAACTGACCCTCAGAGTGTGTGATGGGACTGTGTGGAATGAGCTTTACTCTATGTCTGATGCAATGTGTAGTCTTTGCGCTGCTATTCAGAGAGCATTACTCTATGTCTGACCCCAGAAGTGCGTCTTGGCTGAGTGTGCAGCGAGTTTCACTCTATGCCTCACACCGGCAGTGTGTGCTGGGACGGTGTGCAGGGAGATTCACTCTCTGTCTGACCCCGGCAATGTGTGAATGGATGTGTGGAGGGAGATTCACTCTGTGTCTGACCTCGGGAGTGTGTGATGGGACGGTGTGGAGAGAGATTCACTCTGTGTCTGACCCCGGGAGTGTGTGATGGGACGGTGTGGAGAGAGATTCACTCTGTGTCTGACCCCGGGAATGTGTGATGGGACGGTGTGGAGGGGGATTCACTCTGTGTCTGACCCCGGGAGTGTGTGATGGGACGGTGTGGAGGGGGGTTCACTCTGTGTCTGACCCCGGGAGTGTGTGATGGGACGGTGTGGAGGGAGATTCACTCTCTGTCTGACCCCGGAAATTTGTGAATGGATGTGTGGAGGGAGATTCACTCTGTGTCTGACCCCGGGAGTGTGTGATGGGACTTTGTGGAGGGGGCATCACTCTGTGTCTGACCCCGGGAGCCAATTCAAACAAGTGGACATGATTTGAGAGTTAGGGGTAATTTGCTTACTCAGAAAATGTTAGCTTTGTGATACGTGCCTCCGTAGGTGTGGTAGAGGCATGTTCGGTATTGTCATGTACAGTAAAAGTGGATTGGTAGATGGACAGGAAAGGAATGGAGGGTTATGAGGTTAGTGAGGGCCAATGGGACTCGGTGAGTGTAAGCGTTCGGCATAGACCAGAAGGGATGAGATGGCCTGTTCCCGTGCTGGAATTGTGTGGAAGTGGTTCACTCTGTGTCTGACCCAGGAAGTTTGGGACGGGACGGTGTTGAGGGAGATTCACTTTATGTTTGACCCCGGCAGTGTGTGACGGGTCGTTATGGAGAGAGAATCACTCAGTATCTGACAACTGGAAGTGTGTGATGGACGGTGTGCAGGCAGATTCACTCTCTGTCTGACCCTGGGATGTGATGGGACGTTGTGGAGGGAATTTCACTCTCTGTCTGACACCGGGAGTGTGTGATTGGACGGTGTAGATGGAGCTTCATACTGTGACTGACTCCAGGTTTATGTGAAGGGGCGGTGTGGAGGGTGATTCACCTTTTCTTGTACTGATTTGCAGAACATACGTGTTCCCCGAACTGGATCAGAAATGAAGACCGGTGTTATTTCATATCCACGTTGGCAAAATCTTACGATGAAGCGAAGGAACGTTGTTCAAACTTTGATGCAAGGCTGCTGGAAATAAATTCAAAACAAGAGGAGGTAATCGTCACACCGAGTGAGGGGTCATTTAAAACAATCAGAAACTCTCGGAGTAAATACACTGTGAAACGCTGTGACCTCATACACTTCCGGGGTCAGACACAGTTGGAAGCTGCATCCACAACATCCAAAGTCACTCGCCCATGATCAGACACAGAATGAATCTCACTCCACACCGACCCTTAAAACACTTCCGGGTTCGGACACAGAGTGACAATCCCTTCACACCATCACATCACACACCCCCGGGGTCAGGCGCAGAATGAAGCTCCCTCCACACCTTCCCATCACCCACTCCCGGATTCATAAACAGAGTAAAACTCCCTCCACACCGTCCCAGCACACACTCCCTGGGTCAGACACATTTTGAAACACTGTACACTCTGTCCCATTACAGACCCCGGTATCAGACACAGAGTAAAGATCCCTCCACATCGTCCCCATCACCCACTCCCCTAGTCAGGAACAGAGTGTATCTTCGTCCACAGCGACCCTTCACACATTTCCGGGTTTGAACACAGACTGAAGACCCTTCAGACAATCCTGTGTCAGACACAGAGTGACGTTCCCGAAGTTCCGACCATCCCATCCTAGATGTCTGGGTTCCGGTATTGAGAGAGGATCCTTCTTAACATTAATTAAAGAACGTTAATTTCGCAGAATGTTGTTTCCAACGCTCTCGTCCATCGAAACAGAGCATACTGGATTGGAAAATGCGATTACGGGTGAGATTCTGATTTTTATTGGATTGTGACTGGGTCAGTACGATTAAATTGGAGACACACCGGAGCTGTGGGAAGTGAGGGGGTAACGATCGTAGATTCGATTCTGACACAGGGTTGTGGGGTAGAGTGTGGGGTAGTGGCATCAGTTTGTGGGGTGATAGGGTCTGTGGGGATAAAGTGGGTGAGTGGATTTAGTTTGGGTCTGTGGGGATAAAGTGCGATGCAGTGAGAATAGTTTGCTGACGGTCTGTTCTGACACTGTTGAAATTGTTTAACCTCCTTTGACAGGGAAGACGCTTCTAGTCTTATATACAAGCATTACAATGGAACGTCCATCTGCGGTAACTGCGACTCCGCCGGATGGAGAGACCATTGCAAACGTCACCACAGTTTCATCTGCGAGAAGTCTGCATATTGGTGCCCGGATATTCCTGAAAAGATCCGGGATCTCTGTCAGCAGTCCGTAGGGCCAAATTGAATCACATTACAATCCGTTTTCTTCCCCCGTCTCTCTTCCCTACACTTATACACCTCATCCTCACATTCCCGCTTCATCAACTCTGTCCCTAGCCCAACCATTATCTTCCACAATTCGCATCCCATTCCCCCCAACACTCTCCTACATTTCTCTTTCCCCAGGAATCTCCTTCTTCCTCGCCATCACACACAATCCTCTCACCCCCGAAACGTTCTCCACTCCTCTTTCTCTTTTATCTCTTTCCCTCCTCTTCACCCACTGTTACCTCACTCCTGTGCACTCCGGTTCACAGATTCCGAACACTGGGGTAACACCTGTGCGCATTCACTCCATCTATGCCCCTTAGGATTTTATACACCTCTTTAATGTCACCCGTTCTATCCAAAGGATGAACTTCTCACCTCAGCCCGATCTCCACAACTCAGCCTCTCAAATTCTGGCAACAACCTCGTAAATCTCCCTCTGCACTCTTTTCAGCTCATATTTCCCACAGCAGGGCGACCGGAACCGAACACTGTACTCCACGTGTGGCCTCACCGATGTCTTGTACATCTGCAATGTGACCTCCCGACTCCTGTACTCAGTGAAGACCGGCGTGCCGCATGTCCTGTCTATCTGTATCGCGTGTTCGCCACCGGAATCACCATCTGACTTATTGTCTGTGACTTATACAATCCGAGAGGGATCATGTGCACAAACAATACTGTGCAAAGCTGTAAATTTAATGTTAATGCCAAAAATAAAACAAAATATCGCTAAAAGGGGTATATCGAAGCGTGCTCAAGAGTAAAGGAAAATTTAGTAACGGAAGTAACTAAATTCAAAGTCGTTGAGTGTCGGTGTTAAGGCCCCTGTACATCCTCGCCAATGGTACAACTGAGCACAGGGCATTTCCCGGGTGGTGAGGGTCAGTGATGAATGGGGTTCCTCTGGAAGATGTCCACGATGGTTGGGTGGTTTGTGCCAGTGATGGAGGTGGCTGGGTCTGGAAGACTCTGCAGAAAGTTGCGACCCCGTGAGTTGCAACCTACACACTAGGCGGCGCTGCGACAAGTCAGAATGATCTGCAACAAACATCCTGAGCCTTCAAAGAGAGACCAAATGTCCTCAGACTCATAACGTAAACATTCCTAGTTAGTGATCATGCGTTCAAATAGGCGATGGCGCAGGGGATGGAGTTCCTCCTGAATCGTTGTGTGCGGGAGTTGAGGCCCTGATGGCAGTAGCGAGCAGAGAGCTTGTCTCGGGTAGAGAGGGTACTCAGCGTCGCCTCTGCAAAATGTTCTAGATGGTGGGGAGGTGTGTGACCCTCAGAGAGTTGGCTGTCCGGAATCTTCTGCCGCCTTTTGCGATTACATGCTTTTCCGCATCCACACCAGGCGCCATGTGTCATCCAGCATACATCCTACGAGATTTGAGAGTCTCCAATGAGAGACTACAGCACCCCAAACTCCTAACGTTGAAATCACTTCAGTAACGAGAGGGATATAGACGTTGGTGAAGGTACCTGCAGAGTCAGTCTGGAACACTTTCCGACTCAGACACGAAATAAACAAGACGACAGTGAAGAAGTCCAAAGAGGAAATGGATTTCCTACGGCTGAGCACTAAGTGCACAGCACTGGTCCTTAAACTACAGACATTCCATGAAGGGACATGGGCAGACAATCTTTGGCAGTTTGATACTTAAAGGGAAAGTGACAGGTAACCACTCTCCCAGGAATGACCGTGACGAAACGTTGATGCACGTTCACATTAGCCACCCCTTTAGGGTTTATATAATTATAAAGACGCTTACTATCCGCTTTTGTATTTTTTTCTCATGATCCAGTTTCCCTTTCCTTAGTGTTTGCGGAACAGTTCTTTGTTCCGTTTTTGACAATTCCCAGTCTTCTAGATTCCCACTACCATTCGCGACTTCGTATGCTCGAGCTTCTCTTATGTTCTTTGTTATTCAAGACTGGCTCTCCCCATCCTCAATGTCCTTGTTTTTAACTGGAATATACTTCTGTTGCTCACTGTGAAAAATGTCTTTGAAGGTCATCCACTGTCCCACTGCCGAGCCTGTGTGTTCAGTCTACACGAGACAATTTCTCTTTCATCCCATTGTCGAGTCCATTGTTTAGGCCCAATGCACTGGTTTCAGATGGAGCTATTGTACCCTCCATCTGTATGAGAAATCCAAACACACTGCTATCTCCCCTTCCAGGAGGATCCCGAACGACAGGAGCACTACTATTGCCTGTCATATTGCACAGATCTACGATCGCGCGTTTCTCTGTTTACTGCCTCTGCCACTGTTGTGTTTTTTATTCGGTGACCAATCGACAACTCCCATCAGTGACATTGCCCTCTTTACTATTCCCAATCTCTACACAGATAGATTCAGCCTTCTGCTCCATAGATCTTATATGTCTCGCGCAATCGCCCTGACATCATCCTCAATTAAGAGCGCTACATCACGTGCTTGACCTTCCGGCTAAACTTTCCGTATTACCTGATGTCTTCGGACATTGAATTCCCAATCCTCTACACCTTGCAACTACGTCTCTATAATGGCCAGTAATTCATTCCCCTTTGTGCTGATTTGTGCCGCAAGTTCACTGACCTTATTTGGAAATCTACGGGCATTCAGATAAAGTGCATTTACACTCATTGTGCTTCTAAAATCATGCTATTATTCGCTGTTTAGACTTGAATTTTCTTCGCTTCTCTTCACCCCACTCTTACCTTTCTCTTTTTTATCTCTTGATTTTAATTCATCTTCATCCACACTTTTTCTCTTTTACTTTATCCATACTCCACCAGACTGTTGTAAACAACCGCCAGCTGTCCGATTCGCTGGGATCCAGGTCCCATCAAGTTCAGGTGTATCCCATCCCATTGGAACATCTCCTTGCTTCACCAATACTGGTGTCAATTTCTCATGAATTCAAACCCACTTCTCCCCCCCCAAACCTTGAGCCACGCAAACAACTGTCTAATTTTCCTTAACTTCTGCCAATTTCACGTGGCTCAGGCAGTAGCTAGCAGATTACCTCCTTTTTGGTTCTGTTATTTTTGTCGGTAGCTGCTCAGTTTCCCTCAGCAGATCCTTTCCCCTCGTTCTGCCGATGTGTTAAATATACCCAGTGATGGGCTCCACCGCCGCCTGCCGCAAAAAAAAATTCCTCAAATTCCACTGCTCTCTCAGCAGAAGATATTCTCCGATCCTGCGTTATAATTGTCAACACCGTTGTCCCCGCTGATCTTAGTCTCCTCCCCCATCTCTCCCCATCCACTCTGTCGAGGACTTTTAACATTCGATAGGTCTCAATGAAGTCAATGATGCCAGCACTCAACGACTTTGAAACTAGTTACTTCCGTTACTAAACACTTCCTTAACTCTTCGGCACGCTCGATAAACCCATTTTGAGGGTATTTATTCATTTTTATCGTCGTGAATACCGGCCCAGATGCAACGAACTCCCCTCATGTGATACGCGTTTCAATCCAGGAACCAGTGTCGCAAACTCCCCTTGTACCCTTCACAACGTCAGCACATCCTTTCCAACATCAGGGACCAAAAACTGCTCATAATCCCCCAGATTAGGCCTCCGAAAAACGCCTTAAAATTAAATGATCGTCTTTATTCGTTAGTCCGCTGGAAAGCAATGAGACCGTTGCATTTGCCTTCCTCATCACTGACACCAACAATAAATTAACCTTCAGGAAATCCTGCACACGCACTCCCAAATCCCCTTCGGCCGTAGATTTTTGAATTTTCTCTCCATTTAGAAAATCTTCTGCCCAACACTCTATGCAACAACCATTGCTTTGCCCATCTACGCAATCTGACTCAGCCCGCCTGTAGCCTGTCTGCTACTTGAGCCCTACCTGTGGATGGGAAATGTTCTGGCCGATCTGCACTGACTGTGGTTTCCCGATGAGGAAGTTAAACAATCGATTGCCCAGGGGGATACACTGTCCCCGGATTAGGAGCTTGTTGATTATAACTGAGGAAATGATTGTGCGGAACGCTGAGCTGTTGTCAATAAACCGCAGAATGATGGAGATATTCCAATTCTCCGGATGGTCCGAGGCCACTTGGAGGCAGGACAGTCCAGCCACTGCAGACCTGCTGTGGACAGAGACAATGTCAACGGGGTCAACGTGTTGTGCTCAGTATAGATGCCAACATCCAGGAAATTTTCAAATAATTCGAGAGGCTGACAGGGTGATACGGCGGGGCGGGTGTGAGGGTTGTTGTGCGTTACAGAGATGTAGTTACACCTGCGCTGTAGGACACAAGAAACTATGGCCAGCATGAGAGGGCATTCCTTTATTTTGCTTAGAAGCAGGTACAGAAGAGATGATGGGGGTCAGTTGTTTTTTTTTTTATCTCAGACTGTGATGAGTGTGTGGAATTGCCTGCCGGCGATATTGGCTGGAGCGGAACGGTAGATAGGTACATGGAGTTTCGAAAATTAGAGGGCTGTGGGTGACCCTTGGTAATTTCCAAGACAAAGACATTTTTGGCACAGCTTTGTGGACCGTAGGGCCTGTACTGTGCTGTAGGTCTTCGATTTCTCCATGTTTCTAAGCAACTGTGTGGTGGCCAGGAAGGGGGAAGCGGTTAAGGAACCAGTGCAGAGGACCCCTGTATCTGTCCTCCTTACCAACTGTTATATCGCTTTCGATAGTATCGGGGTGGAGGAGGCGAACCAGCTCACAGTGGAAAGTTACGGTGGTCCGATCTTTAGCACCGAGTCAGCATTTTTAATTATGAGTCTGGAGTCTGTTAACTTTTTCAGTAGGATTGAATGCTGACTTAATTCTCCGACGGAGAAACATAAGTCACAGGTATCAGTATCACAATGGAATAAAGGGAATTACAGACGCGTGAGAGAGGAACTTGCCCAGGCGGATTGGAAGAGGTTACTGGGTCCGATCACTGGCTGGAGTCTCTGGGAGCAGTTCACAAGGCGCAGGATAGATATGCCCGACAGAAGGAGAAGTTTTCATTTGGCGGGGGCACGCTACCGTGGCTGACGGGACATATTAAGGACTGCATGAAAGACAAGGGAACGGCATGTAAGGTTGCAAAAGTGAGGCGGGGATCGTTGGATGATGGAGACGTTTTAAAAATCGCCCTTACCTCATTATCTGCGACAATATCAATTTCTACTATTAAGAATAAGTGTTGGGGTCCTTCGAAGGTAATAGTTAAATAAGACAGAGTCAGCACAGTTTCTCTTAATTCAAATCTTCCCTGACAAACCTGTTGGAGTTCTTAGATGAAGTAATAAACAGAGTGGGCAATGGAGAGTCAAGTAATATCATTTTCTTGGATTTTCAGATGACATTTGAGAAGGCCCCACGATTGAGGAATCTCAAACAGAGACAAACAGATGGCATTACAGGAAAAAATCTGGCGTGGAAAGCAAGATGTCTGACAGGCAGGAAGCAGTGAACGGGAATAAATGGGTGTTTTTTTTTTTCTCTCTGGTTGACTGCCGGTGACTAATAGTGTTCCTCATTGGGCAGAATTGGGACGTTACTTTTAACCTTGCTTGTCATTGATTTGGATCAAAGGATTGATGGTTTTGTGACGAAGATAAAAAGGTAGATGGATGGGGTATTTCGTGCCGAGGAAGCAATACGAGTACAGCAAGATACATACACAGTGGGACGAATGAGCAAACAATGGCGGATGGAGCCAGTGCTGTGAAAAGTATGCGAATATATATTGGTAAGAGCAACAACAGGGCGGAGTATTATCTAAATGGGGAGATGTTTCAAGCATCAGAGGTGCAGAGGATCTTAGGAGTCCAACTGTTAGAGTCCCAGAACGTTATTGTACAGTTTAGGTCTGTGGTAAAGAAGGCAAACCCATTGTAATCTCATTGAAGGGGAGTGGAACAGAAAAACAAGGAGATAACGGCGAGTCTCCTTAATGCTCCAGTCAGGCAGCACCTTGTGTATTTGTAACAGTTTTGGGTCCCGTATCTGAGATGGGATGTGCTATCGTTGGAAAGAGTCCAGAGTTGGTTCACAAGGATAACTTCGGGAATGAAGGGGTAACGTTTAAGGACCATTTGGCCGCATAGGGCCTGCACTCACTGGAATTTAGAAGAATACGGGAGTGGAGGGGGGCAGGGAAGAGATCTCATTGAAATCTACCGAATGCTGAGAGAACTAGATCGTGTGCAAAGGAAGAATGCTCCCTTTGCTGGGTTTATTCGAAACCAGCGTACACAGCACAACATTGAGAAGCACCCTTTGAGGTAGGGAGGGATTTCTTTATTCCAGCCAGGTAGTAGTGAAACTGTTGGAATGCTCTTGCACAGACTTCGGAGGAGACCACATTCGATGGTATCTTTCAGTCAGAAGTTGATCGTTGATTAGGAGAATATTCCTCATGCTGACATTCTATTTGCCTTCCTCACCAACTTCTCCGCCTGCAATTTAATTTTGAGGGAATCATGCACGAGGATTCCGAAATCCCATTGTGCCGTAGATCGTTGAATTGTGTCTCCATTTAGAAAATAGTCGACACTTTTATTTCTTGTAACAAATTGCATGTCCATTCACATGCAGACACGGTAATTCAAGAGTCATTAGTTTGCCCATTTTCCTAACCTGTATAAACCCCTCTGTAGGCTCTCTGCTACTTTAAAACTGCTCCACACTGACTGTGGTTTACCGATGAGGAAGAAAGACATTCTGTTTGCAGAGGGAGATGCACAAGCCGGGATATGGAGCTTGTTGATAAGAACTGAGGAAATGATGTTGCTGATCTCTGAGCCGCTGTCAGTAAACCGCAGCCTGCTGCAGGTATTGCAATTATCCAGATGGTACAAGGAGCAAGTCAGATCGTGTTCCATTTGGCTACCAATGGCAGGGGTAGGATAGGTGAGGAGGGAATACAGGGAGTTAGGTTAAAGGGTAGGATCTCCAATCTTGCTACCCGTGCCAGGTGCCAGTGATGCAAGAACCAGGAAGATTACACAATATACACTCATGATTTTCGTATAGTAACAGAGATGGAAAACAGAGTTCCAGAACAGTATTTGGAGAGGTTGTGGAGATGGATGGTAGGAATAACTCACAAAAAGATGGAAATCAGATGGCTGAGATCGGTGCCAATATTTTCCTGGGCTACACACATTTCAATGCAGAAGGAGATGCATTGGCTGAAAATAGTGCGGAAGATGAGGAAACTGGTTTACAAACAGAGCCATTGTGTACTGAGGAGAGGCTGTTGAGGGGGCAACATTTTTTAGTCAATTGGTTGACTTGCAGCGTAAAAGGTGGACACCATCGAAAAGGATGAATACAAGAGTGAAGGTTTTGAATTTTCATGAGCGGAGTACTTTACTTTTATTGTCTCCAAACAATTGATACTTGAGCGTACAATGATCACCTCGATATTTGATTCGCTGTATAATGGACAAATCGGTGCTTCAGCGACAGGTGGCTAAGAGTGGGAATGAACGGAGGCTTTTTGTTTGGCTGCTGGTGGCTCATAACTTTCCACAGGGGTCTGTGTTGGGACCGAAACATTTTACCCTGGTATGTCAATCATTTGGATCATGGAGCTGATTGTGTTGTTGCGAAGTTTACGGAGGATTTGAAGATCGGTGGAGTGGCAGGCATGATTGCTGAGGCATCTCGTGGGGCATTATGAAGGGTTGTAGGCCCTTTATTTAACAAAGTATGTTTTGAAACTGAAGAGAGGTCTAAGGAGAGTCAGGAGATTGATCGCATAAACAGTGTTTGATGACTCTGGGCCTACATAGGAATTATGTTAATGAATTTTGACTTCATCAAAGCCTCTAATGGTGAACGGCTTTGCTCGCGTGGATGTGGAGGGGATGTACCCGTTGGTGAATCAGTGAAAGACTAGAGGGCTCATCTCGGAACAGAGAGGGAACCTCTAGGCACTTCTTATTCTCTGATTTCCAGGGCATAGAGGCCCAGAGTCATGAAAGATTCCCCGTATAACAAGTCTTTCAATCACCGAATGATTATTGTGCAGCACCAGTGAACCCTCTCCAATGTAAGGGCATCGTTTCCTCGATCAGGGGCCTGAAAATGCTAACGGCGCTTAAACTGAGCCTCACCTGTGCCTTATAAAGTCTTTAAATTATCTTTGCCTATATATTCGTGTCCTCCGAAATAAATAGTGACATCACATTTTCCTTCCTCAGTACCGACTGAACCTGCAAATCAATCCTAAAGGAATCCTGCACGATGTCCCTTTGCACCGTAGATATTTCTCCATTTGGAAAATAGTCAGCTCTTATATTTTCTCTACCAAAGTGTCCGTTGAGTTAGACGGGGCAGACTTTCTTTAGTGTGTCCAGGACGGATTCCTGTCACACAATGTTGACAGGCCGATTAGGGAAAATGCCATACTAGATCTAATATTAGGTAACGAACTGGGTCAGGTCGCAGATCCTTCAGTGTCTGAGCATTTAAGGGACAGTGACCACCGCTCTCTGGCCTTCAAAATTATCACGGAAAAGAGTAGAATCAGAGAGGTCTGTTTTATTTTTAATTGGAGAATGGAAAATTATGAGGCTATAAGGCTAGAACTTGCAGGTGCGAACTGGGGTGATGTTATTGCAGGGAAATATACAATGGACATGTGGTCGATGTTTAGGAATCTGGATCTTAGTAGTAAATTTGTCCCGGTGACGAAGACAAAAAATGTTAGGGTGAAAGAACCATGGGTGACAAGTGAAATGGAAAATCTAGTCAGGTGGAAGAAAAGAAGAATACATGATATTTAGGAAACAAGAATCAGATGGGTTTATTAATGAATGTAAGGTAGCAACCAAGGAGCATAAGACGGGGCTGTGGAGAGCAAGAAGTGGGCATGAGAAGGGTAACGAAAAACCCCGAAGGCAAACTTCAATGATGTGAAGAGCAAGAGAATGACAGGAGTGAAGATAGGGCCAATTTGAGAAGGTGGGAAGGTGTACCTGAAGGTTGTGGAAGAGAGCGAGGTCGTCAATGAAAATTTCTCTTCGGAATCTACCAATGAGAGTGAACTTGATGACGGTGAAGACAATATGAGTGAGTTTGATGTTCTGCAGCATGTTGGTTTTGGGACCCCCACTTTTCGTGATTTTTATTAAGGCACTGCCGGTGGCGCTAGAAGGGTGGGTTGGCAAGTTTGCAGACGACACAAAGGTTTGTGGTGGTGTAGATAATGTAGACGATTGTCGAAGATTGCAGGGAAACATTGGCAGGATGCAGAAGTGGGCTCAGAAGCGGCAGATGAAGTTAAACCGGAGATGCCTGAGGTGTTAGCCTGTAGAAGGACAAATTCCAAGGCAGAGTACAAAGTAAAAGCCAGGATATTTTGTAGTGTGGAGGAGCAGAGGGATGTCGGGGTACATGTCCACAGATGACAGAATGTCGCCTCAGAGGTAGATAGGGCAGTTAAGAAAGCCAATAGAGTGTTCGCTTTCTAAAGTCGAGGGATAGAGTTTAAGTTTCGTGAGGTAATGATGCAGCTCTATAAAACTCAGGTTAAACCATACTTGGAGCATTGTGTCCAGTACTGGTCGACTCACTATAGGAAGGATACAGAGGATATTAGCCAGGATGTTGCCTCTTATAGAAAGCATGATTTATGATCAGAGATTAAGGGAGCTAGGGCTTTACTCTTTGGAGAGAAGTCTTGTCGTCAAGTCAAGTCACTATATATTGTTATTTCGAACATAACTGCTGGTACAGTCCATAGTATAAAAGAAACAACGTTTTTCAGGACCATGGTGTTACATGACACAGTACAGAATCTAGACTGAACTACGTATAATAAAAACACACACAAAAATTACTCAAAATTCTACACTAGACTACGGACCTATCCGGGACTGCATGAAGTACACAAACAGTGCATGCATTACGATAAATCATAAACAAGACAATAGGGCAGTAAAGTGCCGGTCCAGGCTTTGGGTAATGAGGAATCTGACAGCTTGCGGAAGAAAATATTGCATAGTCTGGCACTGAGAGCCCGACCACTTCGGTGCCTTTTCCCAGACGTCAGGAAGAAGAGTTTGTATGAGTGGTGCGTGTGGTTCTACATCATGCTGTTTCCTCGGCGGTTGCAGCGTGTAGTGTAAATGTCTATAATGGCGGGAAGAGAGAAGGAGGATGAGTGGAGACATGGTAGATGTATACAAGATAATACGATGAATAGATAGATTGGACAGCCAGCGCCTCCTCCCCAGGGCACCACTGCTCAGTACAAGAGGACTTGGCTTTAAGGTGAGGGGTGGGAAGTTCAAGGGGGATATTACAGGAATATCTTTTTACACAGAGAGTGGTTGGTGCGTGGAATGCACTGCCTGAGCCAGTGGTGGATGCAGATACACTAGTGAAATATGAGAGACTACTAGACAGGTACATGGAGGGATTTAAGGTAGTGTGTTATATGGGAGGCAGTGTTTAAAGCTCGACACAACACTTTGGGCCGAAGAGCCTGTACTATGTATTCTATGTTCTATGTTCTATGTTATATACCCTGGCCCAGGATTTGGAGCTTCTTTTTAAGAACTGAGCTGAACGCTGAGCTATGGACAATAAACCGCAGCCGGGTGTAACTATTATTGTTGTGCAATGGTCCAATGACCAGTGTAGAGCAAAGGAGATTGCTCCCGTTTTGGTCCTATCGTGGAGAGAGACAAAGTGCAGCTGGTCAACATTCTGGGTCCTCCATAGATCCTCCGAGATGCTAACATCCGGGATATTCAAATAATTCGTGAGGCTTGCCGGGTGATAGACTCGACTTATGGAGAGGCAGTTACACCCAAGGTGAAGGACACAGGAAACGGGACAGCCAGGAAGGGGAAAGCGGTTAAGGAGTCAGTGAAGAGTACCGCTGTTGTCATCCTCATTAGTAGCAGGTATAAAAATTCAGATACAGTCGCGCATACAAACTAATAGAGGGAGGTCCCAGTGATCGGTTGTTTGGCAGAGACTCTGCCTCTTGACTCAGAATGAAGGGAGAAGAAGGGACACGCTGTGGTGATAAGGGATTAATTATTTAGGGGAACAGACTGGAGGCTCGCTGTGCCAGAATGGGATTTCCGGGTGGTACGTTGCGTCCCGCGTGCCGGGGTCCGGGTTTCCTCATACCGAGACCTCAGCATTCGTCAGTGCGAGGGTCAAAAGCCAGAAGTCTGTTTATGAAGAGGTATGATTAAAACCATTCTGTAATTTGTGAGGGAGCACCATCAGTCACACGCATCAGTATCTCAATGGAATGATGGAATTTACAGAGACATCAGAGTGAATCTTGCCCAGATAGAACGGATGCGGATACCGGCGGGGATGACGGCAGGGCAGGGATGTTTGACATTTCTGGTAATGGTAAACAATTAGCAGGATAGATATGTCCTACAGAAGAGGAAGTTTTTAAGTGGCAGAAGTGAGCAACCGTGGCTGACAAAGGAAGTTAAGGACGGCAGTTCAGCCAAGGAAAAGGGCGTATAAGGTAGCAAAAGTGAATGGGAAGATGGATGGTTTGGAAGCCAAAGGCTATAAAATGGGAAGAATGAACTAAACAAACTAACCAATAATAGAAACAGGACAGCATAAGTTTATTTTCAGTGATACAAAGGTCAATAGGAAGGTGACAGTTGATATTAGGCCACTGGAACATAATGCTGCTCCAACTGCAGCAGGTGAGAAAAATGGCAGATGAACGTAATGTGTACTTTGCATTTGTCTTCACTGTGGAGGAAACCAGCACTGTGCCAGAGACCCATGAGTGTCAGGGAGCAGGAGTGAGTGTCACTGCGATTACAAGGGGCAACGTGCGAATTAAACTCAAAGGTCTTAAGGTAGATCAGTCACCTGGACCAGACAGACCACATCCCAAAGTCCTGAGAGAGTTGGCCGAAAAGAAAACGAATGGATTGGACACAATCTCCAGGAATCTCTGAATTCCCTGAGCACTGGAAGGTTGCAAATGTCGCTCCAGTCTTTGAGAAGGAAGGAAGGCTACAGAACTCAAATTATGGGCCAGTTTGCCGAACCTCAGTTGTTGAGAAAGTTATGGAGTCTACTTTTAAGGATGAGCTTTCGGGGTTCTTGGAGAGGAATGATGAAATGAGTCAAAGTCAGCATGGATTCTGTTGAGGGAAATCTTGCCAGAGAAAGCTGTAAGCATTTGGAGAGGAAGTAACAAACAGAGTGGTCAATGGAAAGGCAGTGGATACCATTTATATAACATATCTAACATATACCAATTACAGCACGGAATTACCAATTACAGCATCTTGGCCCTTCTAGTCCGCGCCGAGGCTTAAGCTCACCTAGTCCCACTGTCCCGCACTCAGCCCATAACCCTCCATTCCTTTCCTGTCCATATACCTATCCAGTTTTACTTCAGATGACAATACCGATCCTGCCTCTACCACTTCTACAGGAAGCGCATTCCAGAGAGCTACCACCCTCTCAGTAAAGAAGTTCTCCCTAGTGTTACCCTTAAACTTTTCCCTTCTAACTCTCAAATCATGTCGTCTTGTTTGAATCTCCCCTACTTTGAATGGGAAAAGCCTATCCACGTCAACTCGGTCTATCCCCCTCATTATTTTAAATAACTCTATCAAGTTTTCCCTCACCTTCTACGCTCTAAAGAAGCCTTTCACTGTAACTTGGGTTTCCCTGTAACTTGGAAATTCAAAGGAATTTAATAAGGTGTCACACAAGAGGCTCCTTAACAAGACAGAATCTTGTAGCGCTTAGGGCTGGATACTGCCATGGATAGAGGAATGGCTGCAGGCAGGAATCAGCGAGACGGAATAACAGTGGCCTTTTCTGGTTGACTGCCGGTGACTAGTGGTGTTCCTCAGCTGTCAGTATTCGAACCACTATTTTCCTATTGTTTGACAATTAGTTTGATAATGATTTGGCTGGCTTTCTGGCAAAATCTCCGAATAATACGAAAATAGATGAAGGGGTAGGTAGTGCTGAGGAAGCAATGTGATTGCAACAGGATTGAGACAAACTTGAATAATGGGAATAAAGTGCCGTATGGAATACGGTGTTGGGAAATGTATGATCATGCCTTTTGGGAAAAGGAGCAATCGGGCAGAATATTATACAATTGTGGGGTAGGTGCAGTGGGACTTAGAATCCCTTGTTCAAGTCTCCAAAAAGTTTAATTTATTGGTTGAAACTGGGGTAAGAAGGCAAATGCAATGATTGCGTTTACTTCAAGAGAAAACGAATAAAAAAAAACAAGGAGATAACGGGGAGGGTCTGTAAGGCAACAACAATGCCGCACTTGGAGTATTGGCAACAGATTTGGGTCCCTCAATTCGGAAAGGACGTGTTGTCGGCGTAGAGAATCCAGACGAGGTTTACGAGGGTGATTGTGGAAATGAAGAGGTTAACCTATGAGGAGCGTTCGGCAAGTTTGGGCCGGTACTCACTGGAATTTAGAAGAATGCGTGATGGTCTCGTTGAGACTACCGAAGTTTGAAAGGACAAGACAGGGTGGATGAGGAGAGGATGTATCCTGTGGTGGGAATGTCCAGAACTAGAAGGCGCATTCTCAGAATTGCGGGGAGACATGATAGAATCGAAGCAGAGAGGCGATTTGTATCCAGAGCGAGGCGAAAAGGAGGAGTGCTCTGCCACAAACCATTTGACAGTTTTCTAATTATGTCTATAATTATCTAATTATACTCTAATTATATCATCTAATTATACTCCGACAAGGCAGGGGTATGGAATTAAGTGGGATCCGGGATCAGCCATGAACGAAATAGCAAAGCAGTTTCGATGGGTGGAATAACCTAATGTTTAGCAAAAGTCATTTGGTCGTGTGATTTCCAATTTCAGCAAATCCATTTTATATAAGGGCACCAACGTTGCTCATAATGCCACACATGAACCCTCTGCAGTGCCTTGTAAATCTTTAAAAATAAAATTTCACTCTTATATTCTTGTCATGTGGAAATGAATGCGAAAATTGCATTTGCCTTTCTCACTACCGACTCCCCCTCTAAATTAACTTTGGGAGACTCCACCAGGACTTCCAGATCCCTTTGCGCCGTAGATGGCCGATTTTCTTTCAGAAAATAGTCTATACTTTTATTTCTTCTAGTACTTTGCATGACCATACACTTCCAGGCATTGTATTCCATCTGCCCTTACTGTGCCCATTTTCCCCCTCTATATAGGACCTGCAACCTCTCTGCTAATTCAATACGACCTGTCGATGGGAAATGTTATGACCGATCTGCAGGGACTGTGGTTTCACGATGAGGAAATCAAATATTATTTTGCAGAGGGAGATGCAACGGCTCAGAATTTGGAGCTTGTTGCTGAGAACGGAGGAAATGACTGTGCTGAACTCTGAGCTGTAGCCAAGAAACCGAAGCTTGACTTATCATTGCTGCTGTCCAGATAGTCCCAGGCCCAGTGCAGAGCAAGTCAGATGGTGATCCTTGTGGGTATCAATGCCATGAATGGGACGAATGAGGAGGGAGTGCAGGGAGTTATGTTCTGAGTTAAAGGGCAGGATGTCCGGGGTATTGATCTCCGGATTGCTGCTCATGCCGCGCGCGAGTGAGCACAGAAACAGGAAAACTGTACCGTTGACAGTCATCGGTTCTAACCAGTTGCAGAGGGATGTGAGCCAGATTGCCAGAACAGATTATGGAGAATTTGTGGAGGCAGATGGTTGTGACACCTCAGAAGATGTTCGGAATCATATGTTTTAACTCAGTATGTCTCGTGTCCTGAGCTACATAGATTCCATTGTGAAATAAAAAGCATGTAGGGAAGGCCGATAATGGTGCTGGTGATGAGGTAACTGGTTTACGACAGAGGCAATGCGTGGTAAGGTGAGCCTATTGATTGGTGGAAATGGCAGTTAATCGGATGAGCTGCAACGTATAAGGTGGACAATATTGAATAGGAATAATACAGGTCAGAAGGTGTTGAATTTGAATGCGCACTCTAAATAAAACACAAAGATTAACTTGCAGCACATGTGTAGGTAGGCATGTACGAAGTTGGAGGCATCACTGAATCGTATTTGAAAGATTGTGGCTGGGAACTTACTGTCCAAGAATACACATTCTGTCGAAGGCTCAGGCCCGGAATGCAGACTGAGCTATGTTGATATAAACGGAATTAATTCGTAAGAAAGAGATGTCATCCAAGCAACAGACACAAAATGCCGATGAACTCAGCAGGCCGAGCAGCATCCATGGGAAAGAATATAGACGACGTTTCCAGCCATGTCCATTCATCAGTGACCTAGGTTCGCCAGGTGTTGAATCATTGAGGGTAGGGATACGGAAATGCTCGAGTAAAAATATCTGATCAGAATTCTATACAGACACACAAACAGTGGTAAGGATCTGGCCTCCAAAGCATAACGGGACGCAGAAATAACAAAAGGGCAATGCTTCAGTCGACATAGGGGAGGCAAAATACGTAGGTAAATTCGGAAAATCTGGCTGGTGCTGTATTCCAGGAGGGGTATGTCAAGAGTGCCTACATTTTAGCTTTTCAGAGCAGCCTATTGTTGAACCCAACTGGGGACCAGTTATTCTGGACTGGATGTTGATCTGACAACCAGATCTGATTAGAGAGCTTGAGGTAGAAGGACCCTCAGGGTCAAGTGGCTCACTTTCTAATGACTTTTCAAATATTTCTGTCAGAGCCCCTGATATACGTAAAATAATACCCGTCAATGTCCCAGGGAATATCCTGGCAGGGCTTGGAGTCTAAACCACTTTTGTATTCTTTAAAAGCGCCGGTACTTCCTCTTCTTTAATCATCATAGTTTCCATATCTACACTACTTGTTTCCATTACCGTACACAATTCAATATCCTTCTCCTTAGTGAATGCCGAAGAAAATAAATTGTTCAAATTCTCCCCCAGCTCTTTTGGCTCCACATATAGCTGTCCAATCTGATTCTTTAAGGGACCAATTTTACCCCTCAACTATCCTTCTGCTATTAATATAACAGTAGAACCCCTCTGGATTTATTTTTACCGGACTTGCCGAAACAACCTCGTATCTTCTTTTAGCTTTTCTAATTTCATTCTTAAGATTCTATTAACATTCTTTATATTCCTAGAGCACCTCATTTACTCCATGCTCGCGATATTTATTGGAGATTTCTCTCTTTTCCGAACCAGTTTCCAATATTCCTGGAAAACCATGTTTCTCATAACCTTTCCTTTCAACCTAACAGGAACATAAAGATTCAGTACCCTCAAAATTTCAACTTTAAATGACCTCCGTTTCTCTATTGAATTCTCCCCATAAAGCAAGTCGTCCAAATCCACTCCGTCTAAATCCTTCCGCATCGCCGCAATGTTAGCCTTTCTCCAATCAAAAATCCCAACCCTGGGTCCAGTCCTATCCGTCTCCATAATTGTATTGAAACTTGTGACAATGTGTGATCACTGGACTCGAAGTGCTCCCCAACACATTCCTTCGTCATCCGACCTATCTGCTACCCTAAAAGGAGATCCAACACTGCCCATTCTCTAGTTGATACCTCTATGCATTGTTGCAAAAACCTATCCTGCACACATTTTAAATACTCGAAAACCATCGAGCCCTTCTACAGAATGGACATTCCATTCTATATGTGGAAAATTAAAATATCCCACAATCAGAACCTTGTGCTTACTACAAATACCTGCTATCTCCTAACAGATTTGCTACTCCAATTCTAGATCCCCATTCGGTGGTCTATAGTACACCCCTATAAGTGTTACTACACTTGCCCCATTCCTCAATTCCATCCAAATAGCCGCTCTAGCCGAAATATCTAATCTACACTGCCAAAGCACCGCTGGAATATTTTCTCTGACAAGCAATGCAACACGTCCTCCTCTTGCCCCTCCGGTTCTATCGCACCTGAAGCAACGAAATCCAGGTGTATTTAGTAGCAAATCGCACCCATCCTGTACTCATATTTCACTATTAGCTAAAACTTCATATTTCGAGGTATCAATCCATGCTCCAAGCTCATCCACCTTTGTACAATGCTCCTGGCATTAAAATAGGTACATTTAATAAACTCTCTACCCCTTACTCTCTCTTTATCCCTTACGTTGCAAATTAATTTATTATCTTTCTTCTTTCTTCTCCCCTACATTTTCGATCTTAGCCCTCCCCATCTCTGTCACCCGTCTATCCCCACTCACACACTGTCTACTAGCGTTCTCTATTTGCGAATTAACCTCCTCTCTCCTAGCCTCTTCAATTTGATTCCCACCCCCAACCATTCTAGTTTAAAGTCTCCCCAGTTTGTAAGAACTGGAGCTTGTTTTTAAGAACTGAGGAAATGATTGTGCTGAATGCTGAGCTATGGACCATAAACCGCAGGCTGGCGTAACTATTGTTGTTGTGTAATGGTCCAGGGTCCAGTGCAAAGCAAATGAGATTCCACCCGTGTGGACCTATCTTGGAGAGAGACAGCTGATCAACGTATTTGGCCCTCTATAGATCCTCTGAGATGCTGACATCCGGGATATTCAAATAATTCTAGAGGCTTTCCGGGTGATAGGTAGGAGATATACCCAAGGTAGGACACCTTGGGTAGTTACACCCAAGGTGGAGGACACAGAAAACTGGTTGTCAGCGAGACAGGGGAAAGCGGTTAGTGAGCCAGTGCAGAGTAGCCCTGTGGTCATCATCATTAGTAGAATGTAGAACACTTTAGATACAGTCTCGCAAACAAACTAACAGAGAGAGATCCCAGTGGTCGGCCATTTAGTAGTGAGTCTGCCTGTTGACTCAGAAGGGAAAGGGGAACAAGAGACACAAGATTCACGCTGTGGTGACAGGGGATTCGTTAGTTAGGGGAACAGACTGGAGGCTCGATGTGCCACAATCAGATTCCCGGATGCCATGACGCCTCCCGCGTGCCAGGGTCCGGGATATCTCAAACCGAATCCTCAGCATTCGTAAGTGCGAGGGTCAAAATCCAACAGTCTGCTTACTGAGGAGATATGATTAAATTCATTCTACAGTTTCTGAGGGAGAAGCATCAGTCACATACATCAGTATCTCAAAGGAATAATGGGACTTGTAGACGCATAAGCGTGGACCCCTTGTTCAAGTCTCCCAAAAGCTTTACAGATTGAGTCTGGGGTAAGAAGTCAAATGCAATGGGGTATTTATTTCAAGGGGAAATGAATAAAAAAGAGACAAACATATCATACTGAGGCTTTATAAGGAAACAAGAAGGCCGCACGTGGAGTACTGGCAACAGATCTGGTCCCCAAATTGCATAACGAATGTGTTGTCATTGGAGAGAGTCCAGACGAGGTTCACGAGGATAATTCTGGAAATGAAGGCATTAACATATAAGGAGCGTTCGGCAACTTTGGGCCTGTAGGCATTGGAAATCAGATAATGCGTGGTCATCGAACATAGACCCTTAGAACTTTATAGCACAGAAACAGGCCCTTCGGCAATTCTTGGCTGTGCCGATCTATTTTTGTGCCTACTCCCACTGACCTGCGCCCGGATCATATCTCTCCACACCCCTGCCATCCATGTGCCGGTCCATGTTTTTCTTAAATTTTATAAGAGAACCTGCAGTTACTACTTCTTATGACAGCCTATTCTCCCACAATTATCTGTGCGAACTCCCCCCACCCACCATGTTTCCTCTAAACTGCTCCACCTTCACCCTTAACACAGGTCCTCTGTGTTTTCTTTTCTCTCCCCTAGCCTCAGTTGAATGAACCTGCTTGCATTCACTCTATCTGTACTCATCATAATTTCATGTAGCTCCTCAAAAGACTCATCATTCTTCTATGCTCCAGACAATAAATTCTTAACCAATTAAACTTTTCTCTGTAATTCAGGTTCTCAAGTCCTAGCGACATCTTTCTAAACCTTCCCTGCTCTCTTTCAACCTTATTATGTCCTACCTGTAGTTAGGTGACCAAACCTGGACACAATACTCTAAATTCGGTCTAACGAATGTAATATAGAACCTCACTGTAACATTCCAACTCTTATACTCAATACTTTGATTTATAAAGACCAATATACTAAAAGCTCTCATTAAGACTCTATCTGCCTGTCACGTCACTTTTAGGGAATGATTAATCTGTCTTCTCAGATCCCTCTGTTCTACTACACTCCTCAGTGCCCTACTATTTACCTTGAATTTTCTACCTTGGTGTGCCTTTTCAAAGTGCAATACTTCACACTTGTCTGTATTAAACTCCATCCGATATTCTTCAGCCCTTTTTTTCCAGCTGATCCAAATCCTCCTCTCAGCTTTGAAATCCTCCCTCACAGTCCACTACATCTCCAATCTTTGTATCATCAGCAGATTTACAGATCCGATTTACCACATGATCATCTAGATCATTGATATAGATGACAAATAACAATGAACGCAGCACTGATCCCTATGGCACAACACTAGTCACAGATCTCCATTCAGTGAAGCAATCCTCCACTACCACTCTCTGGCTTCCTTCATTGAGCCAATATATAATACAATTTACTGCCTCATCATGTATCTCTGGCGATTGTATCTCTTTAACTAAGCTCCCATGCGGGTCCTTATCAAAGGCCTTACTGAAGTCCATGTAGAAAGCATCCAGTGTCTTCCCTTCATCCACTTTCCGGGTAACCTGCTTGAAAAACTGTAAAAGATTGGTTAAACAATCCTGCTTTACAATCTCGTGATCTTGTTGAAACTACCGAATGTTGAGAGTGGCGAGATACGGTGGATGAGGAGAGGATGTTTCCTTCGGTGGGAATATCCATCACTGGAGGGCACATATCAAAATTAAAGGGCGGCCTTTTAGAACAGAAACAAAGAGTTGTTTTTGTAGCCAGATAGAAGCGAAAATGCGGAATGCTCTGCCACAAACCAGACTGGAGCCCAAGGCAGTGAGTAGAAATAGGCGGAATATGACAGCTTTCTGATTGGTTAGGGCGTCGAAAAAAGAGAGAGACAAAAAAACAGCGAGAAGGTAGGTTGCGTGGGAGCCGGGATTAGCCATGAATGGAATGGCAGATCAGTTTTGATCGACTGAATAGCCTTATGATTCGCACTGTCTTCTGGTCATATCAACTTCAATGTCAGCAAATCCATTATTTTCTAAAGGGACCAACATTGCTCATAATACAACAAATGTGACCTCTCCAGTGCCTTGTAAAACCTAGAAAAAAAAAAACCTTTACTCTTATACTCTGGTCATCGGGAAATGAAAGCGAACATTGCATTTGTCTTCCTCACCACAGACTCCACCTGTAAATTAACCTCGAGGGAATCCTGCAGCAGGAGTGCTAAATCCCTTTGACCCGAGGTTTCGTGTTGTCTTTAAGGAAATAGTCCGCTCATTTATTACTTCTGCCAAATTTCATGATCGTACACTTCCAGGCACTGTATTCCTTCTGCCAGTACTTTGTCCACTTTTCCTAAATGACTTGCAGCCTCTCTGTTAATTCAAGACTGCCTGTAGATGGGAAATGTTATTACCGATTTGCACGGACTGTGGTTTCCCGATGAGGAAGTTAATCATTATTTTGCAGAGGGTGTTGCAACAGCTCGGGGTTTGGAGCTTGATGATTAGAACTGAGGAAATGACTGTGCTGAACGCTGAGCTGTTGCCAATACACCGCAGCGTGACGTAAGCATTGCTATTGTCCTGATGGTCCAAGGCCTAGTACAGAATAAGTGAAATTGTGTTCCTTGTGGGTATCAATGCCATTGGCAGGACGCATGTGGAGGGAGTATAGGGAGATAGGTTCTAAGTTAAAGGGCTGGATGTCCAGGTTGGTGATCTCAGGATTGCTGCTCGTGCCGCGTGATAGTGAATCCAGAACAAGGAAAACTGTACAGTTGCCAGTTTCGGTTCGAACTGGTAGCGAAAGGATACGGCTCAGATTGTCAGAACAGCTTATGGAGAATTAGTGGAGGCAGATATTTGTAAGACCTCAGATGATGTTCAGAATAATACGGTTGAACACAGTTCAACTCGTGTCCTGTGCAGCTTACATTTCAATGCAACAGAATTGTATTAAAGACCGATATAATGCTGACGATGAGGTCACTGGTTTACAAACAGAGGCAATGTCTACTGAGGAGAGGTTGATGGCTGGGGGAAATTGCAGCCAATCAGCTGAGCTGCAACTTAAAAGGTGGAAAGAATCGGAAAGGATAAAAGGAACAAAAGGAAAAGGAAGAATACAGGACTGAATGTGTGGAGTTTGAATGTGCGCGGTAACTAAAACACAAAGCTGTACTTGCAGCACAGTTGCAGATTGGCAGGCATAATGGTGCAGGCATCACTGAATCATGGCTTAAAAACGAAATCAACTCGTAAGAAAGAGATGACATCCAAGCAACAGAAACAAAATGCTGGAATAACTTAGCAGGCCAGGCAACATCTATGGGAAAGAATACAGACGACGTTTCCGGCCGAGTCCTTTCAGCAGTGACCTAGGGTCGCTAGTTGTAGTATCATTGCGGTTGGGGGTACGGAAATGCTCGGGTACAAACATCCGATCAGAATTGTATATGGACACACAAACAGTGGTGAAGATCTGGCCTGCAAAGTGCAACAGAATACGGACAATACATGCCAAAAGGGCAATGTTGCAGTCGTCATGGGGGAACTAGAATATGCGGGTAGATTGGGAAAATTAGGTAGGTGTTGGATTCCAGCAGGGGTATTTCTATACTGCATGCGATTTGGCATTTTAGAGCAGCTCGTGGTTGAACCCAGCAGGTATTCTGGATTGGATGCTGGTCTGTCAACCATATCTGATCAGAGAGCTGGGGGCAGCAGAACCCTCAGGGTTAAGTGATCATAATATGAAAAGTTTCATCCTCCAGTTTGAGAGGAAGAAGCTTATATCAGCTGTATCAGTGGGGAAAAAAAGGAAATTCCAGAGGCAGGAGGGTAATGTCGGTCAGAATTGAAAGGAGAGGGAGGGATGACAGCAAAACAGCAATGGCTGGAATTTCTGTAAGAAATTCGGAAAGAATAGGACATGTACATCCCAAAGTGGAAGATCTGTTCCAAAGGAAGGCTGACACAATTTTCTGCCAGCATTGGATTCTGGAATGGTTCCGGAAGAATGAAAATTTTAAATGACTCTCCTTTCTTCAAGAACGGGGAAATGCAGAAGAAAAGAAACTCTAGGCCAGTTAGTCTGAGCTGTGCGGTTGGGAAGGTATTAGAGTCCAATGTTAAGAGAACTCTAGGTCAGTTAGTCTGAGATCAGCGGTTGAGAAGGTATTAGACTCCATTGTTAAGGAAACTCTGGGCCAGTTAGTCTGAGCTCAGTGGTTGGGAAGGTATTAGAGACCATTGTTAAGGATGAGGTCGCAGGGTACTTGGAGACTCAAGATAATGCTGCCCGACAAATCCGTTGTAAGTTTTGATGAAATAATATGCAGATCTTCAAAAGAGAATCAGTTAATGACGTGCTATTTGGATTGTCAAAAGGCCTTAGACAAGGTGCGACACAGGAGGCTGATTAATTAGCTGCGAGCTCATGGGATTGCAGGAAACATTCTAGCATGGATAAAGCAGTGGCTAATTGGCAGGAGGCAAAGAGTGGGAATAAAGGGAGACGTTTTTAATCTGATTGACTGCCAGTGACTCATCCTGTTCCACTCGGGTCTGTGTTGGGGCCGATACTTTTCACATTCTGGGTCAATCATTCAGATAATAGAATTGATAGCTTTGTTGCAAAGATTGAAAATTATATGACCATAGGTGGAGCGACAGGCAGTTTTGAGGAAGTAGAGAGTCTACAGAAAGACTTGAACAAATAAGGGGAATGGTCAAAGAAATGCAGATGAATACAATGTCGGAAATTAAAAGGCCACGCATTCTGGTAGAAGAAATGAATGCCACGGCAATTTTGTTATTGTAGAGAAAATGGGGAAACCAAACGGTGCCTAACACTGACAGGGACTTGAGAGATCTTGTGCAGAATTCCCTGAAGGTTAATTTCCATGTTGAGTCTGTGATCAGGAAGTCCAATGCCATGTGAGCAATTATTTCTAAGGAATATAAACGCGAAGATTTAAACTTCTGATATCATAAAACACTGGCGTGGCCTCACGTGGATTACTGTGACCGGTTTTGGGTCGCTTATCTTACAAAGGTTGTGCGGAAACTGGAGAAAGTTTAAAGGAAGTTCAGGAATATTATTCCGGGAATAAAAGGCTTGTCATATAAAGATTGTATGATGGCCCTGGGCCGGTATTCAATAGAATTCAGAAGGATGAGGGGTGACCTCATTAAAACCTCTCGAATGGTGAAAGGTCTTGCGAGAGTGGATGTGGAGAGGACTTGTCCTGTGCTGTGAGAGTCAAAGACCAGAGGATACAGTCTCAGAATGGAGGGACGAACTTTGTTCACGTCGTATTCCTCTGAATTCTAGTGTGTACAGGCCCAGATACCCGAAATGTTCACCATATGACAAGCCCATTCAATCCCGGAATCATTCTTGTGAACCGCCTTTCAACCCTCTCCAATGTAAACTCTTCCTTTCCTCGAACAGGGCCAGAAAATGCCTACAACGCGCCGAATGAGACTCCACCAGTGCCTTAAAAGTCTCACTATTCATATTTATTTATATGTTCTATTCCTTTCGAAATGCATGTTCTCATCACATTTGCCTTCTTCACCACCGATGTTCGCTTTAAGGGAATACTGCAGGAGTTCTCCCAAATGCAATTTTATAAAGATATATTAATTTTCTGTCCATTTAGATCCAGTCTGTTGGCGGGCACAGATCTGCAGATCCCGACCAGGTTGATCGCCGGCGCCTAACACCTGAAGGATGTTCTGACGTTGTGCGCAAGCAGAGATCGCAGAAGACGGGGTGCAGAGTCATCCACCTTTCCTTTCACCATTGACCATCTCCATGATCAGCTGACTCTTCTGCCATATACATCCACACCAGAATACCCTACACCGACTTCCCTTCACCGACAAACCCTTCCTACCTCACAATACTCCCCTTTCCTTCACCCCCTGCCTCCACTAAACTCCTCCCAACTCAGTCATCTCTTTGCTTCACTACATCCTTCTCCCTCATTCCCAAACTCCGCGACACAACTCTCTGTTTGCGTGGACCTCTCCATCACCAACAGACCTCCACATCCCCGACCCCAACCCAAGCCCCTCCTCTACAGATCTCCATCTCTCTGTTCACCTGGATTGGTGAGGAGAATGGGGGAGAGTTGACAGCAGGTTTTACTCCCTTTTCCAAACGCCATTGATCCCTCGGTTCTGAGCCTCTCCACAGATCTATGGGAATCGTCCTGTCATGCTGTTCCTGCCGTGTGTGCAATCTCACCACTCCGTCCCTGCCCACTGCTCGCCTCCCCTTGCTTCCGCTTTCGGATTCAACACAGCGGCTTTCAGACACACACACACACTCGCAGTCTACTGGAGAGGCTCGAGGTAGGGAAGTGGTGGGGAAGGGAGAATAGTGAGAGGGAGAGGAGGAGCGGGTGAGGTGTGAGGGTGGGATTGGGGGAGACGGCAGATGAGCAATGAAGGGAATGTTGCGGGGGTTACGAGTTTCGGGGGTAGTTGTTTACCCTCACTCGGAGTGAGGCGGGTCACTCAACTCGGCGTGTGTTGTGGGTATTTCTCGCAGACAGATTGTCCGGTGTCCGAAACCCTGGCGCTGAGCAGTTGCAGTGGGACAGAAAACCAGGACCCAAATGGGGGAGCCGGTGTGGGTGGCGCGGCAAGGATGAGGTGGGGGTGTGTGGGAAATCTCCAGCACAGTAGAGGCCTTCAATGGATGACACAAATATCTCCGTCATTCCCTCGTTTCTCACCCCTGCCATTCCCCTCTACAACCCTCTACCTTTCCTTCCCTCTCGGTCTCCTTCTATTCTCTACCCTCTTCCCCAATCACTCTTTAAAACGCTACTCCCTTTCTATTCCTGCCCCTCCCGTCACTCTCATCTCTCTCGACCGCCTTCTCGTACACTGTCAATCTCACTCCTCCCCGCACTTCCTCTCCTTTTCTCGGTCCCTCTCTTCATCCGCTTGTCATCAGGTGTTTGTGGACGACGGCCCGCGGCTGCGGATTTCCTCTGTCGACGGTGCCATACCACTCCTGGGCTCGGAGACCTAACAAGATGGCCGAGAACCAGACCGACGCCAACAGGCAGTTCACAGGAACGGATTCACAGGCTACTTTGAGAGGTGAGTGGGGCGGAGAGTGGGAGTGAGCCTAGCGCTGTGTCCGACCCCGGAAGTGTGTACTGGGATAATCGTACTAGATTGAATCTCCTTATAGACGCAAGCCGAACCAACCGGTTTATGTAAACATGCTGAAAGGTTATCATGAAACGACCCCCGCGGAGGTCGGTGCAGTCACGAAAATTGATGTGGTAGAGAAAAGTGTTGTTCTTGAATTGAATAAAGAAAATTTAAAGTCTGGATTGGTTTTTGAAGCAGTAACAATGCTGAAGGAACAATGGCTTGCTAACAAGGTGCCTGTGAATCAATTACATTTTGGTTTGGAACTTAAAGGTAAACAACTCGCTGATATTATTCAAAGATGTGATATGGAGGAACAGAACCAAAAAATGTGACCTGGTATCTGCACCAGTCGACGTAGGAGTGCGGTCAGATTTACCGAGAGACGTCATGGACGTCCTTCTTCTTAATGATATAGCAGGTGATGACCTGTGTTCAGCAGTGAAATTAACGAGCAAGCCTGTGAGTGCTGAGGACCCGGCCCTGGATTCTAATATCTATCCCGCATGCGCAATCACGGACAGCATGTCGGGAAAGGCAGCATGTGCTGGACAGGGAGAGGTTTAAATCTCACAGAGGTGAAGTCGTCAGTGAAAACGTGGGAGATACAGAGGGCCAGAGCCCAGTACTCTAGACACTAGAATAATGCAGAACAGTACAGGCCCTTCAGCCCTCGATGTTCTGGCGCCCCATATGTTCCTAAAAATGTTAATCCCATACTACCCCGTAACCCTATATTTTACACTTTCATCCATGTGCCTGTCCAGAGGCTCCAAAAACCCCTAATGTTTTAGACTCAATCATCCTTGGCAAATTAATCCAGGCACCCCACAACTCACTGTGTAAAAAAACCGTTACCCTTGATCCTTACACCGCTCTCCCATAATTTTTTTCAAATGCGTTTGCAGCTTGCTCTTCATGCCCTGGGGAACGGGCACTGGCTATTCACACTATCTATGCCTCTCATAATCATGTAGACCTCTATCAGTTCCCCTATCATCCTTCTACGCTACTAAGAGAAAAGTCCTAGTTCTGCTAACCTTGCCTCATAGAACTTGTTTTCCAATCCAGGCAAAACCCTGGTAAATCTCCTCTGCACCCTCTCCATAGCTTCCACAGCCTTCCTATATTGATGTGACCAGAACTGAACAAAATACTCTGAGTGCGGTCTCACCAGAGATTTGCAGAGTTGCAACATGTCCACTCTATTCTTGCACTCAATCCCTATGTCAATGAAGCCCAGCATCCCATAGGCTCTCTTAACTATTCTATGTACCTGTGCAGCGTCCTTGAGGGATGTATACATTTAAACACCAAGGTCTCTCTGCTCATCTACACTCTTAACTAACCGACCACTAACCCTGTACTCAGCCTTCTGGTTTGTCCTTCCAAAATGCATCACATCACAGGTATCCGGATTGAACTCCATCTGCCATTTTTTCTGCCAAGCTCTGCAGCCTGTCTATATCCTCTTGTAACCTTCGACAACCTATAGCTCCATCCACAACACCTACCCACATCAATTTATTTTGTTATCTCTTCAAAAAATCTCAGTTCGGCTCGTGAAGCACGACCTTCCCTTCACAAAGCCATGTTGACTATCCTTGAGTAGATTGTACTTCTCCAAATGCTCGTTGATTCTATCCTCAGGTATCCTTTCCAATAGATTACATATCACCGACGTACGACTCAACGGTCTGTCGTTCCCAGAAGTCTTCCTACTAACTTTTAAAAAAAAAAAAATGAACTACTTTTGTCGTTTTCCAATCCTCCGGCACCATCCCTACAAGCAAAGCGGATTCCATGATGATAGCTACTGTTCCAGCGATCTCTTCTCTCACTCCAACATCAACCTGGGTATATCACGTCGGGACCTAGGGACTGAACAATCTTGATGTTTTTCAGAATATACAACACCCTCTAAGTATCAGTCCATGTTCTAGCTCATCCACCTTTCTTACAGTACTCCTAGCATGAAAATAAATGCATTTAAGAAATGTTCCACCTCTTATTCACTGTTCATCTCTAACGGTGCAAGCAACTTTACTATATTCTTTTTCTTCCTGCTCTCATACATCTTTTCCTATACTCTGGTTCCTCTCCCCCTTTGCATCTACAGTTTGTATTTTAAATCCGCAGGAGCCTCTTCAGCAAACCTATCTGCAAAATATTTGTCCCCCTCCTGTACAGATGTAAAAAGTCCCACCAGAACAGGGCACAGCTTCCCTGGAAAGCTGTACAATTATCTATAAAGCTGAAGCCTTCTCTCCTGCACCATGTCTTCAGCCACGTGTTGATCTACGCTATTTTACTATTTCTAACCCGTCTGCCCGTGGGACTGGTAGCAATACTGAGATTGTTATCCTGGAGGTCCTGTCCTTTAACCTGGCACCTAACTCCCGAAACTCAAATTTCTGGACCTCCTCACTCTTCCTACCAATGCCATTGGTCCCTATATAGTCCACGACATCCGGCTTCTCACCCTCCCTCTTAAGAATACTGAAAACTGGATCCGAGATATCACGGACGCTGGAACCCGAGAGGCAACAGACCATCCGGGATTCTCGATCTCTTCCGCAGAACCTCTCATCTGTCCCCCTAACCATCGAATCCCCTATCACTAATCCTCTCCTCTTTTCCATCCTTCCCTTCTGAGCTGATGGTCCCGTCTCGGTGCCAGAGACACAACCACTGCAAACACTCACACAAAATGCCGGTGCAACACAGCAGGCTAGGCAGCATCTATAAGAAGAAGCACTGTCGACGTTTCGGGCCGAGACGTATTGTCCTGACGAAGGATCTCGGTCAGAAACGTCGACATTGCTTCCCCTTATAGATGCTGCCTGGTCTGCTCAGTTCCAGCAGCCTTCTGCGTGTGTTATTTGAATTTCCAGCATCTGCAGATAACCTCGTGTTTGCACTGCAACTCCTCCCTGGTAGGTCGCCCCCACCAACAGTATCCAAAACGGTGTACTTGTTGCTGATGGGAAAGGAGACATGGGCGCTCTGCTCTTCCTGTCTATTCCCCTTCCCTTTCCTGACAGTTACCCAAATACCTGTTTCCTGACTCTCAGCGGTGACTATCTCCGTGTAACTCCTGGTTATTTCTGCCTCTTCCCCCCGAATGACCCGAAGTTCATCCAGCTCCAGTTCCCTAACACCGTTTGTCAGGAGCTGCAGCTGAATGCACCTTTTGTAGGTGTAGTCATTACGGACAATAGTGCTTGCCCTGTCATCCAACATCCTGCAAACGAAGCACTGAACTGCCCTAACTGCTGCCTCCATTTCCTGCTCCTGTTAATTAAATTAATAAAAGGAACTGAACCGGCCTTTCCTCACTTGGAGTGAAGCTCTTCCTCAGCCTCTGCTCGCTTTTTAAATGTTCCCGCTGCCTCACGGGCCGACGTTCACGCGCATGCGCTGTCGTGTCCCGTTCAAACCTTGCCTCTGCCTGTTCCCCACGAAGCCTGTCGAGCCAGAGCCGTCCCACTCTGCCTCGGTCCACCCCGACGATGTCCTCTGTATATGGTTGTCTTTTTTTTTAGAAAAAAAAGCTTAAGCCCGCTAACTCACGCGCCTGCGCAATCTGGACTCTTTTCCCCGATCAGTTAAAAAAAAAACCGGCTTTTCTACGAGATGCCTTTACTTCTTCCGTCTCCACCTCTTGATCCGACTTAAAAGAGTTCCCTATTTTCAGACATCAAAAAGCGGAAGGGGCTAAAGAAGGAGGGGTGACATTATCATGCAGAGAAAATGTCACCGCAGTGCACATTCAGGACAGACAAGAGAACTCGTCAAAGTGAGGCGTTATGGGTGGAAATGAGGAATAAGAAATGTATGTCCATGTTCCTTGGGCTACATTGTAGACCAGCAAACTCTGACCCTGAACTGCGACCTCTGTTTGCAGACCCACCTATTCTATTTGGCAATAGCCAGCTTGCGTCTCCCTTATTCATACCCCTCATGATTTTGTTAACCCTTATCAAATCTCCTCTCAGTCTTCTGCATTCTACAGAGTACCGTCCTACTCTATTCAATCTATCCTTGTAATTCAGTTCCGCCAGACCCAGCGATATCCTTGTAAATTTTCTCTGTACCCTTCCAACCTTATTTACATCTTCCCTGTAGGTGGGTGACCAAAACTGCATACAATACTTCAAATTGGATCTCACCAATCACTCAGACAATTTAAACGTAACGTCTCATCTCCTGTACTCAGAGCATTGATTTATGAAGGGCAATGGGCCAAAAGCTCTCTTTGCCACCCAGTCCACCTGTGACACCACTTTGATGGGTTTATGGACCTGTGTCCCTCCCATCCCGTCATCTGCCTCTCTCTCTCACACACTCACACACCCACACACACACACACACACACACACACACACACACACACACACACACACACACACACACACACACACACACACACACACACAATCTGCGAGGGACACACAAACTCCGAGATGAATGGGTATTGGTGAGGGAGGTAGGGGAGGGAGCTTCGATCTATCTTTGACAGCGGTAGTGAGTGCCTCGATTGAGTCCAGAGAGGGGAGCTTCACAAAGTATCTGTAACCAAGAGCTGATATGAGAAGGTGTGGATGGATCTTCTCCTTGTGTCTGGACCCTGACAGTGCGCGATGCGACAGTGTGGAGGGAGTTTCACTCGATGTCGAATTCCCGTTATCTGCGATGAGACTGTGTAGGGAGATTGAGTACTTCTCTGACCCCGGGAGTGAGTGGTAAGACAATTTCTAAGAAACAGCGCTCCATGCCTGATCAGGGAATTGTGTGACGGATTGTTGCGAAGGGAGCCTCACTCTGCGTCTTTCTCTGGGAGAGTACATAGGATGGTATGGAGTGCGCCTCTCTCTGTGTTGGCGTCGCCAAGAAACGATCAGGAGCCAGGTAAATGTCGCTCACACGGGTGGGCGAGCGCAGATTAAAAAGCAGCGATTCGGGGAGGTTTTGGAGTGAGGAATGTCTCACCGGTCCGGTCTCTGGCGCTGAGTCAGAATGGAAGCCGGGTGGGTGGAGGTTGAGGCGAGCTGTCGTGAAAGGGGCTTCGGATATTCGTTTCTTTGGGTTCCTTCCAAAGAAGGAGAAACCGGTACAGAAGAGACGGTTTCAATTCAATACAAGTTGCACTGCAATTTAACCAGACATGAACACCCACGAATACTGACAAACGAGTCTGTGTTACTGCCGGTGAAAGGTTCCAAACACAAAACTAAAGGTAACACACAGCACAAAACACATATTGCATTTACAAGCTAGAAGGACAGCAAGTGGATTTAGAATACCAGTAAAATACATTCATGCGATATGTATGGAATTCATATGTTATTTCATATGTATCTCAGACTGAGGGGAGAGTTGATTCAGGTCTCTATCATGGCGAGAGACAGAGATACACCAGGCAAACCGTGCATTTCTCCCCCGGAGAGAAATGACTAATACCATGGAATGGAACTGGAGAGTGGGTATCTTCTCAGAACAGGTGCGGGGCAAGATTTTGTTTACACAGAGATCGTGGGGGACAGGAAAGTGCTGCCAGGGGTGATGGTAAAGGCAAATCGATAGAGGCGTTTCGTTGGCTCTTTGACAGGAACAGGGGTGAGCACGGTTAAGAAGGAGATGAACACTGTGTCTGTAAAAACTATTTAAGTATGAAATATAATTGGTAAAGTAAAATTTTCGGTCCAAGAGTTCAGTTTTGTTCGGTGATTTACGCTCAGTGCTCTGCATGAGCGAAAGAGAGTGATTTCCACTCAGAGTGTGGGAGCAGCAGGGGAGGGGTAGATCAAGGAAAATGACGATGCATTGACAAAGACAAGGAATGATTTTTTTCACAGACGAATTGGGCAGTGAACAACCCACAAGGAGAGACAGATCAGACCCAAGCATATGGCTAATCTGCGTTTTAACAGCGACCCTCATCATCACGGGTATCTGCTGGAGGATTCATGGTGAGTTTAACACCGGTCGGAACGACCAAACCGCAGAGAATAAAAATGGCCACTGTAACAACGACTGATTCCGAACATTTCCCAGAAACACCCTTTACGGTGATATCAATACACCCTTCACTGTGGTACTGATGGGTCTCTCAGCATCACCACGACTGACCCCTCACCGTCACACCGACACAACCCCCACCAACACATCCCTCAACATGATACCGTCATATCCCTCAACCTGATAGCAACACACAACCTAATATAATAACGATTCACTGTAACACTGACACGCCTCTCGACGTGGTGCCGAAGCGTTCCGCACTGTGACGTGGACACGTCCCACACAGTGACACCGATACGCCCATCTCTTTGAAACCGACACATCTCTTCTCATGACAGCAAAAGCCTCTCCACCGAAACACCGACATAACTCTCACCGTCACAAAGACACATCCCTCGCCGTAACACCGACAAGCCCCTCAGAGTGTTACCCACTCAGCCCTCACCGTGACAACAACACTACACTTACTGTGACAGTGACACATCCGCCGTGAACACAACAGGTCCTTCCCCGTGACACAGACACACCCCTCACCGTGACATCGACATTTTTCCACTGTCACACCAATACAGTATGTCACTGACGCGTCTCTCATTGTAACACCGTCAAACCTCGTACTGTGACCCCGACATATCTCTCAGCGTGACTTAGAGATACACTGCGATGTGACCTGCTACACCTCTCACATGGACACAGAAACACCTATCACAATGACAACTACACATCTGTCACTGAAACACCGTCTCGGTGTGACAGGGAATCAACTGTCATCGCGATACTGATGCAGCTCCCATCGTTACAACAAAACCTCATTCGAAAGCTGATATACCCCTCAACGTGTACCTGACACGTAGCTCACGGTGGCGCACAGGCCCCTCACTGTGCCAACAGCACACCCCTCACTGTAACACCCTTACGGCTACATTGACAGACCACACTCCGTGACCCGCTCAGTAGCGTGAAGCTGACTCACGAGAAACGCCGAACATCTCATCCACCTCTCAGCGAAATTACAAACACCTTTGTGAAGAAATTTAGAAAATGAACAGGACCCATCACCACTCCATGAGTTAAGATATGTGACATTTCCCACCCGGATCTCTCGCAGAGAACTGTCTGAAGGCGACTCCGAAACACACCTCACAGTGACACCGACACGCACTTCACCGTGACACTGAGACACCACTGACACCTACAGGCTCCTCAAAGTGACCCGTCCAGCTCCGCACCGTGACAAGGACTCACGCTTCACTGTAACACGCCGCACCGAGACAGTATCGCCCCTCAGCATAACACCGATGCACCGCTCACTGAGACAATTACCCACACCTCACCCTGACACAGCCAAACCCTCAACATGATAGTGACATCTAAATTCTCAATGACCCTGAGTTAGCCCTTTCCATCACAACGACACACACCTCAGCGTGACAATCGGACACACACCTTGGTCATGACATGCCTCTCACGGTGATACAGACACACTCCTCTCAATGAGACACCGTGTCACAATGACACCGACACTTCCCTCACAGCAACTCGGACATGCCCGGCGCTGAGACAGGGAATCTGCCATCACAACGATACTGACACAGACCCCATTGTAACAACAACAAAACCTTCACCAGAGCATTGATAACCCCTCAGAGTGACAAGGAGACACCGACACCTCTCACTGTGCCACCAACACATCAGTCACTGTGACAACCTTCACCGGGACTCTCACACAACACTCTCTGTGACCCGTTCGGTAGCGTGACGCTGACTCACGTGCCACTGTGAACGCTAAACATCCTTCACCATCTCTCTCAGTGTCACAGATTCGACAGTCAGAGATCACCTCCGACCGAAACTGCAATGAATTAAACTCAACACTTCAATCCAAAATATCCGAGATTTCCCTGCTGGATCTCTCCCTTAGAATCTGTCTCAAGAATCTCTCCGCGCTCAACTCTAACCTGTTCGATCTTAAACGAATACACAGCGATCTCCGTCACCAGGTCACTGAGATGGAAACGAAGTACAGATCTGTCAACGAAACCAAGGCTCAAATCTGTCAATTTTTGACCAGCAGAAGAGGTGAGACATCATCCCCCTCTTTCACCGGCTCCTCATCACAGGGCAGGCATGGAGAGAGGAAGCGTCGCTCTGTGCTTGACATCGGTAGTGTGTGAAGAGATGTTATGGAGGATGATTCACTCTGTGTTTGACCCGGTGAGTGTGTGATGGGGCTGCGTGGAGGAAGTTTCACTCTATCACTGAATCCAGGAGAGTGTGAAAGGACGTTGTGGAGGTGGATTCACTCTGTGTCTAACCACGGCATTGTGAGACGTAAAATTACAGCTTCACTCCATGTCTCACTCCGGGAATGTCTGATGGGACAGTATGGATCCAACTTCACTCTGTGTGTGACAACGGGATTGTGTGATAGGACACTAACCAGAGAGATACACCCCACGTCTGACCCCTGAAGTGCGTTATCCACCGTGGAGAGAGAGCTTCACTCTGAATCCGGGAGTACGTGACGGGACGGTGCTGTGTGGCTTTACTCTGTGTCCGAATTCAGGATTGTGTGGTGGGATCGTGGGCAGAGAGGGATTGTATTTGATTCCAGGACTGTGTGATGCGAGAGTGCAGATGGACGTAAGGGGACGTAAGGAGGGAGAATCACAATGTGTCTGACCAAGGCTGTGGGTGATTGCAGAGGATCTAAATTCGGTTCTCTGAACCCGGGAGTGTGTGAGGGGCGGTGCTGAGGGAGCTTTACACTGAGTCTGACCTCGGGAGTGTGTGAGGGGCGTTGTGAAAGGAGTAACACACAGAATCTGACCCGGGAAGAGGGAAACAGGACGGTGTGCAAGAAACTTCACATCACGTCTGAGTGTCTGTGTCTGACTCCGAGAGTGTTTGATGGGACAATGTTGGCGGAAGCTTCACTCCACGTCTGACCCCGAGCGTTAATAAAATACAGTGTGCACGGATCTTAACTCCACGTCTGACCCGGGGCGTTTATAAAAGGCAGAGTTCACGGTGCTTCACTCCACGTCTGACCCCGGGCGTTTATAAAAGACAGTGTGCACGGAGTTTACTCCACGTCTGACCCCGCACGTTTTTAAAAGGCAGTGTGCATGGAGCTTCACTCCACGTCTGATCCCGGGCGTTTATAAAAGGCAGTGTGCACGGCGCTTCACTCCACGTCTGACCCCGGGCGTTTCTAAAAGGCAGTGTGCACGGAGCTTCACTCCACGTCTGATCCCGGGCGTTTATAAAAGACAGTGTGCCAGGAGCTTTACACCACGTCTGACCCCGGCGTTTATAAAAGTCAGTGTGCACGGAGCTTCACTCCACGTCTGACCCCGGACGTTTATAAAAGGTAGTGTGCACGGAGATTCACTCCACGTCTGATCCCGGGCGTTTATAAAAGGCAGTGTGCACGGAGCTTCACTCCACGTCTGACACCGGGCGTTTATAAAAGACAGTGTGCACGGTGCTTCACTCCACGTCTGACACCGGGCGTTTATAAAAGGCAGTGTGCACGGAGCTTCACTCCACGTCTGACAACGGGCGTTTATAAAAGGCAGTGTGCACGGAGCTTCACTCCACGTCTGATCCCGGACGTTTATTAAAGGCAGTGTGCACGGAGCTTCACTCCACCTCTGACCCCGGGCGTTTATAAAAGGCAGTGTGCATGGAGCTTCACTCCACGTCTGATCCCGGGCGTTTATAAAAGGCAGTGTGCATGGAGCTTCACTCCACGTCTGACCCCGGGCGTTTATAAAAGGCAGTGTGCACGGAACATCACTCCACGTCTGACCCCGGGCGTTTATAAAAGACAGTGTGCACGGAGCTTCACTCCACGTCTAACCCCGGGCGTTTATAAAAAACAGTGTGCATGGAGTTCACTCCACCTCTGACCCCGGGCGTTTATAAAAGGCGGTGTTCATGGAGCTTCACTCCACGTCTGACCCCGGGCGTTTATAAAAGGCAGTGTGCATGGAACTTCACTCCACGTCTGACCCCGGGCGTTTATAAAAGACAGTGTGCACGGAGCTTCACTCCACGTCTGACCCCGGGCGTTTATAAAAGACAGTGGGCCCGGAGCTTCACTCCACGTCTGACCTCGGGCGTTTATAAAAGGCAGTGTGCATGGAGCCTCACTGCTCGACTGACCCCGGGCGTTCATGAAAGGCCGTGTCCAAGGAGCTTCACTCCACGTTTGACGCCTGGAGGGTGTGATGGGTCCGTGGAGAGAGAGATTCAATCGGCTTCTGACCGTGTTCGTGTGTGATCGGACGGTGCAGGGATCTTAAATCTGTGTCTCACCCCGTGTATGTATGATGGGTCTCGTGTTTGACACAGTGCGCATGTGATGAGTAGCTATGGCGGGAAAGGGGGATGGGTGTGAGGTTTTGGGGATGGAGTCTTGCGTGTGTCTGACCCTGGGAACAGTGACGCATGCCTGGAGAGGAGACATGATGGAGGTATACAAGATATTAAGTTGAATAGATGGAGTGGGCATCACTGCTCAACAGAAGAGGACAGGGCTTTAAGGTAAGGGGAGGGAAGTTCAAGGGGTCTATCAAAGGAAGTTTTATTTTACTGATAGAGTGGTCCGTGCGTGGAATGCACTCCCTGAGTTGTATGTGGAGACAAATATACTAGTGAATTTTAAAAACTACGAGACAGTTATATGGAGGAGATTAAGTTCAAGGGTGTATGGGTGGAAGTGTTTAACTGTCGGCACAACATTGTGGGCCACAGTGCCTGTACACTGCTGTATTATTCCATGTTCTATGCTCTATTCACTCTGTGTCTTGACCCCGGGAGTGTGTGATGGATGGTGTAGACGGAACTTCACTGTGTCTGATCCTTGATATTTACGATGGGACGTTGCGCAGGGATATTCCCACTGTGCCTGAACACAGGTGAGCGTGATGGGACCCCGTGGAGGGACTTTCACTCTGTGTGTCACCCCGGGTGTGTGTAATGGGGAAGTGTGAAGGGAGATACACTTTGTATTTCACTATCCCTTGTTCCTGATTTCCAGAGCAACCGTGTTCCGAGGACTGGGTCAGAAAGAAAGACCGGTGTTATTACGTATCCACGTTTGGAACAACTTTCCAAGAAGCGATGCAAGACTGTTCAAACCGTCATTCAAGGCTGCTGGAAATCAATTCAAAGGATGAAGCGGTATGTGTCACAGCACGGGAAGATCCCACAGTAAGACAGGCATCATCACACACTCCCAGGTTCAGTCACAGAGTGAATCTCCCTCCACACCGACACATCACACACTCCACAAGTCAGATACAGAGTGAAGCTTGCTACAAAGAGATCTATCACACGCTTCCGAAGTCAGACACAGAGAGAACACCCAGCATACAGTTACATCACACACTCACGGGTTCAGATGCAGAGTGAATCTCCCTCCACATCATCCTATCACACATACCCGGCTTCAGACACAGAGGTAAGTCCCCTTCACACTGTCGCATTACACACTCCCGGGGTCAGACACTGAGTGAAGCTCCCTCCACACCGTCCCATCACGGATTCCTGTTGTAATCAACTGAGAGATGCTCCGTACATAGTTTTTGATACTTGGCATTAATCAAGTAAATTTAATTTCCCAGCGCTTCGTATTCGGCGATCTTGTGTACCAAACCCATTCATACTGGAATAGAAAATGCGAAAACGGGTGAGATTATCACTAATCTGTGGGGTGAAGATTGGTTATTGACATAGTCCTGACGGTAGAAAATGGGATTAGTTTACGGACTGAAGTAGTTTTGTCGTAAAAGGTAGAGGTATTGCGATTTGTTTGTAGACTGAACGTGGGTAGGGGCTAGGGTGGTTCAATGGGAACATTTTAGGGCCGACACGTGTCTGTCTGGGAAGTCATGGCAGTGGGAATATTTCGGAAACTGCCAGAGTGGACAGATCATTATGGAGATGATTTTGGCACTGACGCATGCCGGTGAGGACAGCGCAGTAGAGTGTGATTATTTTGGAGATAGATGCCGGGCTGTAAGGAAAGGGGACAACTGTGGGATTATTTCGGTGAGTGACATAGATCTGAGGGACGGGAGTAGGATAGCTGGATTAGTTTGGAGACGGATACAGGGCCATGGGCACACAGTGGGTTAACGGGATGAGTTTGAGAACTGGCGCAAAGATTTAACCATAAACATTTAACCAAATAGAACATTACAGCACAGAATCAGGCCATATCGGCCCTTCTAGTACGTGCCGAGACTTACTCTCACATAGTCCCACTGACTCGCATTCAGCCCATAAACTTCCATTCTTTTCTGTCCATATACCTATCCAATTTTACTTTAAAAGACAATACCGAACCTGCCTTTACTACTTCTACAGTAAGCTCGTTCCACACAGCTACCACTCTCTGAGTAAATAAATTGCCCCTCATGTTACCACTAAACTTTTGCCCCCTAACTCTCAACTCATGTCCTCTTGTTTGAATCTCCCCAACTCTCTATGGAAAAGGCCTATCTACGTCAACTCGATCTGTCCCCTCATAATTTTAAAGGCCTCTATCAAGGCTCCCTTCAACCGTCTGCGCTCCAAAGAATAAAGACCTAACTTGCTCAACCCTTCTCTGTAACTTAGCTGCTGAAACCCAGGTAACTGTCTCGCAAAACTCCTCTGTACCGTCTCTATTTTGCCGACATCCTTCCTATAATTCGGTGATCAGAACTGTAAGCAATAATCCAAATTCGGCCTTACTAATCCCTGGTACAATTTTTACATTACATCCCAACTCTTATACTCAATGCTCTGATTTATAAAGGCCAACATACCAAAAGCTGTCTTCACCATCCTACCCCCATGAGATTCAACCTTCAGGGAACTATTCACCATTATTCCTAGATGACTCTGTTCTACTGCATACTTCAATGCCCTAGCATTTACCACGTGTGTGCTATTTGGATTATTCCTACCAAAGTGCAGCACCTCACACTTATTAGCATTAAACTCCACCTGCCATCTTTCAGACCACTCTTCCAACTGGCCTAAATCTCTATGCAAGCTTTGAAAACCACCTTCATTTTCCAGAACGCCAGCTATCTTAGTATCATCTGCATACTTACTAATCCGATTTACCACTCCAGATCATTAATGTATATGACAAACAACATTGGACCCAGTACAGATCACTGAGGCACACCACTAGTCACTGGCTTCCAACCTGACAAACAGTAATCTACCACTACTCCCGAGCACCTTCCATCCAGCCACTGTTGAATCCATTTTACTACTTCAATATTTGTAACTAACGGTTGAACCTTCCTAAGTAACCTTCCGTGTGGAACATCCACAGTTTTATCCTCGTCAAAAAATTCAATAAGATTTCTCAAAGATGACGTTCCATGCACAAATCCATGGTGACTGTTCCTAATCAGACCCAGTCTGTCCAGATAATTATATATACCTTCTCTAAGAATAATTTAATTAATGTCCCCAGCACTGATGTCAAACTGACAGGCCTATAATTGCTAAGTTTACTCTTAGAACCCTTTGTAAACAATGTAGCAAAATGGACAATACGACAATCCTTCGGCACCATCCCCGTTTCTAATGACACTTGAAATATTTCTGTCACAACACCTGCTATTTCCACACTAATTCCCCTCATGTTCCTAGGGAAAATCCTGTCGGGAACTGGAAATTTACCCACTTCTATATTCCATGCAGTACTGTTTCTGGAAGTACATCCCAGTACTCAGTCCTCTTTAATCGTCATTGTTTCCATAACTTCCCTAAATGTTTCCATTACCTTACCAGAATTCAATAACCTTCTCCTTAGTGAATACCAAAGAAAATAAACTGTTCAAAATCTCCACTATATCTTTTGGCTCCACACATAGCTGTCCACTTTGATTATCGAAGGGATCGATTTTATCCAACACTATCCTTTTGCTTTTAATATAACAGAAGAAACCCTTTGGATTTATTTTCACCTTACTTGACAAAGCAAATCCGTATCTTCTTGTCGCTTTTCTAATTTCTTTCTTAAGATTATTTTTACATTTTTATATACATCGAGCACCTCATTTACTCCATGCTGGCTATATTTATTGTAAATCTCTCTCTTTCTCCGAAGCAAGTTTCCAGAATCCCTTGAAAACTATGGCTCTCTCAGACTTATATCATTTCCTTTCAACCTAATCGGAACATACAGATTCTGTACCCTCAAAGATTCACCTTGAAATGTTCGCAATTTCTCTATTAAATCCTTCCCATAAAACAAATTGTCCCAATCCACTCCTTCTAATTCCTTTCGCATCTCCTCAAAGTTAGCCACTCTCCAAAGAAAATCTCGAATCTGTGGCCAGTCCTATCCTTCTCCATAATTATATTGAAACTATTGTCATTGTGATCACTGGAACCGAAATGCTCCCCAACACATACCTCCGTCACCTGACCTATCTCATTCCCTAACAGTAGATCCAACACTGCCCCTTCTCTAATTGGTACCTTTATGTATTGCTGCAAATAACTATCCTGCACACATTTTGCAAACTCCAAACGATCCAGCCCTTTTACAATATGGTCTTCCCAGTCTATCCCTCAATCACAACCCTATGCTTACTACACATATCTGCTATCTCCTTGCAAATTTACTCCTACAATTCACGGTCCGCATCAGGTGGTCTCTAATAAACCCCTATAATTGTTACTACAACTTTCCCATTCCTCAATCCACCCAAATAGACTCCCTGGACGATCCCTCTAATCTATCCTGCCAGAGCACCGCGGTAATATTTTCTCTGACAAGCAACCGAACACCTCCTCCTCTTGTCCCTCCGATTCTATCACACCTGAAGCTACGAAATCCACGAATATTTAGTTGGCAGTCACACCCCTCCTGCAACCATGTTTCAGAAATAGCTCAAATATCATATTTCCAGGTATCAAACTATGCTCTAAGCTCATCGACCTTTCTTACAATGTTCCTCGCATTAAAATAAATGCATTTAACTAATTCTCCATTCTTCCTCTCTGTATCTCTGACGGTGCAAACAACTTTACTATCTTCTTTTTCTTCCTTCTCCCATACACCTGTTCTTACACTCTGGTTACACTCCACCCCCCCCCCCCCAACTCCGAATCTAGTTCAAATCGAGTGCAGCATCTCCAGCAAAACTACCTTCAAGAATATTTGCCCCCTTCCATTTTAATTGTAAACCATCCCGCCGGTACAGGTCCTACCTTCCTTGGAAAACTACCAAATTATCAGGAAATCTGAAGCCCACCCTCCTGCACCATGTCTTCAGCCATGTGTTGATCTGCGCTACCTTACTGTTTCTAAGCCCATCTACACGTGGCACTGGTAGCAATTTTGAGATTGCTATCCTGGAAGTCCTGTCCTTTAACTTGGCGTCTGTCTCCCTAGACTCAATTTTCAGGACTTCCTCTCTCTTCCAACCCAGGTCATTAATCCCTACATGGACCACGACATCCGGCTGCTCACCCTCCATCGTGAGCCCGAGATATCGCGGACCCTGGAACGAGGGAGGCAATAGACGATCTGAGGTTCTCGATCTCTTCCACAGAACCTCTTTTCTATCCCCCTAACTATTGAATCCCCTATCACTACTGCTCTCCTATCTCCCCTGTTTCCCTTTGAGCTGAGAGTCCTGTCTCAGTGCCAGAGACGCAGCCACTGCAAACTTGTCCTGGTAGGTCGTCCCCACCAACAGTATCCAAAGCGGTATACTTACTGTGGTTGGTAACGGCCACAGTGGTCCTCTGCTCAGTCTGTCCATTCCCCTTCCCTCTCCTGACAGTCAGCCAGCGACCTGTCTCATAACTCTTAGGGGCGACTATCTCCCTGGAACTCCTGTTTACTTCTGCCTCTGCCTCCTGAATGAACCGATATTCATCCAGCTGGATGATTGAGAGGGTGTCAGTGTGTCAGTGTACCAGTCTGGAGGTGGACCAGAGGCTGTGGGGAGAGTGAGGTGTAGTAGGAGAGGGAAGGGCAAGGGGATTAATCTGGGACCGACACAGGGCTGAGGGAAGAGTGTGGAACAATAGGATTATTTTCGGGACAGCCATAACTCTGTGGGTAGACGGTGGGATAGCGGGGTTTGTTCGGGGGCTGAAACAGATCAGAAGGGAGAACGTGGGCTTGTTCGATTCGGATGGGGACTGACAGAGGACTGTGGTGAGGAGTTTGGGGATTCAAAGGGCTTTGGGGAGACATTGGGTCAGTGCGATTAGCTTGGGGAACTAACACAGGATTGTGGGGAGACATTGGGACCGTGGTGTTTGTCTGGGTACCGACAGGGGGCCGTGGGAAGGGAGGGAGCTGATGAGTGTAATGAGTTTTGGGGACTGACACCGGCTGTTAGAAGATAGTTAATTCATTCTTTTAGCTTGGGGCAGGTATCAGCTCGGATTCTCTGCTGGAGTTGTTTTGTCTCTGTTGAAATTGTTTCACCCTCTTGAATAGGAATGTGGGCCAGAGTCTCCTGTACAAGGCATCAGATGGATCGAACGTCTGCAGTCAGTGCGGAAGGATTTACTCTTGCGATCGAGTTTGGCGTTTCATCTGCGAGAAGACGACAGCTTTATTCCCGGATATTCCTGAAAAGATCCGGGGTCTCTGTCAAAAGTCAGCGGAGGCGACATGACTAACCCCAGATTCTCCTCCTTCTCTCTCCTTCACTCTCAATCCCCGATGCTGTCAAGCTCGCTCCCCACCCTTTCTGCCCCTCCCTTCAACTTCATCTCCTACTCTTGTCGCAAACATATTCTCCCCAGCGCACCGCGACGGACCTCTCCACCTGTCCATCTCCTTCTTTCTCGCTATTTCCCCCGTCCCGCTTGTTTCCGCTCCCTCTACCTTTCTCTCTAACCCCTCACCTCCCTTTATTTCCTCCCCTATACCCGCCCGCTCTTTCTCTGCTCCGTCTGCCCACCTATTGCACCTCTCTCCCCCTTTCTTACGCCACACTACACCTCTCTTCCTTCTCACCCCGTTCTCTCTAAACCCTCCGTCTCCCGGATCTCTTTCTTTTTCCTTTCCACCCACTTTCACCTCAATCCTGTGCCGTCTGGTTCTCGATAACCCAACCCTGCGTAAAACGCTCAGCGTATTCCCTCTGTCTGTGCCGCTCTTGGGTTTAGAACTATAGAACATTACAGCACAGAAACAGGCCTTTGGGTCCTTCTTGGCAGTGCCGAACCGTTTTTCTCCCTTGTCCCACTAAACTATACCTGGCCTCTATCTCTCCATACACCTCTCATCCATGTACCTGTCTAGGTTTTTATTAAATGTTAAATTTTAGCCCCCATTTACAACTTCATCAGGTAGCTCATTCCACACTAACACCACTCTTTGTGTGAAGAAGCCCCACCCCCAATGTTTCCCTTAAAATTTTCTCCCTTCACCCTTAACCCATGACCTCTTTTTTCATCTCCCCTAGACTCAGTGGAAAATGCTTGCATGCATTCCCTCTATCTATACACATCCTCATTTTATATAACTCTATCAGGTCTCCCCTCATTCTTCTACGCTCCAGGGAATAAAGTCCTAACCTATTCAACCTTTCACTGTAACTCAGATTCTGAAGTCCCTGAAACATGCTTGTAAACTTTCTCTGCATTCTTTAATACTTATCAATATTCTTCCTGTAATTCGGTGTCCAAAACTGTACACAACTCTCCAAATTAGGCCTCGCCAATGCCTTATACAACCTCACCATAAAGTTCCAACGATTATACTCAATACTTTGATTTATAAAGGCCAATGGACCAAGAGCTCTCTGTACTATACAATGTACTAAAAGATCACTTTACGACCCTATCTACCTGTGACGCCACGTTTGGTAAATTTTGTATCTGTATTCCTAGACCCCTCTGTTCTACTGCACTCCTCAGTGACTACCATTTTCCTTGTATGTTCTACCTTGGTTTGTCCTTCCAAACTGAATTACCTCACACTTGTATATATTAAATTCTATCTGCAATTTTTAACCCCATTTTTCCAATTGGCCTACATCCAGCTGAAAGCTTTGAAAACTTTCTTCGTTGTTCACTACACCTCTAATCCTTGTATCTGTCACAATGTTGCGGATCCAATTCAGCATATTATCATCCAAATCAATGATATAGATGACAAATAACAATGGACACAGCACTGAACCCTGTGGCACACCGCTAGTCACAGGCCTCCACTCAGAGACGCAATCCTCCAGTAAATCTCCTTCTGGCTTCTCCCATTGAGCCAATGTTTAATACAATTTACTACATCACCATCTATACCTGGCGACTGATCCAATGTCTGATCTGATTTACTACCTTTCCATGTATAGCTAGCGACTGAATCTTCCGAACTAACTTCTCATGCGGGACCTTGTCAAAGGCCTTACTGAAGTCCATCCACTGCCTTCACTTCATCCACTTTCCTGGTAACCACCTCGAAAGACTCTCATAGATTTTTTTCAACATGACCCCCCATGCATAAAGCAGTGCTGACTCTGCCTCAAAAGCCCGGCTCATCCAAGTACTCCTTATTAGGTACCAACTGCGGAATTCAAACTAATCGGCCTATAATTTCCCGGAATAATTTTGAGCCTTTTTTGAAACAACGGAACAACATGAGCTATCCTCCAATCTTCCGGCACCTGACTCGTAAATACCGACATTTTAAGTACATCTGTCAGCACCCCTGCAATTTCAGCACTACTCTCCTTTATGCAACTCTGTAACGTTAGAACTACGCTCCAGGAATTAAAGCCCCAAACTTCACTCCGTCTCTCCACACCCCTCGATTTACTTCAATATCCCCGTAGAACTCCCTATACACTCTTTCCAGTTCACTGGCATTTTTCCTAAAGCAGAAAGCCTCACCGACGTCCTGTGCCTCTGCAGCGTGATCTCCCGACTCCTGTGTTCAGTGCCGTGACTGGTGAAGGCCAACGTGCCAAGTGTCCTGTCCTGTCGCCTATTTTTAAGCAGCGTATTTGATTCTTCACCTGAAATTTATACGGCGTGAAATTTGTTCTTTTGCAGCATCTGTACGGCAAATGAGTGTACAGTTTTTTGTAAATTACAAACATCAATATACAGCGCAAAATTATCCAGTGTGTCCTCATGCGTTGAAGGATGTGATGGCGCAGGGTGAGAAGATGTTCCTGAATCGGTGTGTGTGGGTGTTCAGGCTCCTGCGACTCCTCCCTGATGGTACTAACGAGCAGAGATTTTAAAATTCTCTGTAAGATTTTAACCAATAGATTTGATAAAGTTTTGCCTACTGTGATCTCAAATGATTAAACTGGATTTATTAAAAAAAAGGTATTCACATTTTAATTTCGAAGATTGTTAAATATTATTTATTTTCCCTCAGTTAAATAATCTGAATGTATTGTTTCTCTCGATGCAGAAAAAGCTTTTGACAGGGTGGAATGGCCTTTATGTTTCAGGTTTTGGAGAGGTTTACTTTTGGTCTGGGATTTATTTCCTGGATCAAGCAGATTTATCAAACCCCGATGGCTGCGTTTATAACTAAAAATCAAAAATCTCCTTATTTTAGATTATTTAGAGGAACTCATCAGGTTTGCCCTCTTAGTCTTTTATTATTTAATCTGGTTTTAGAATCACTTGCTATTGCTCTTAGGGATTCTATCTCTGTTCAGGGTATGAAGAGAGGGGATAAATTACATAAGGTTTTGTTATATGCAGGTGATTTATTAGTTTACATTTCAGACCCTAGGAAATATATTCCCTCTATGATCTCCATATTTACTGAATTTAGTATTTTCTCTGGACAAATTAAATTTACATAAAATGATAATTGTTTCCTATTAATAATGTGATTATGCTTATTATGATCAAATACATTTTAATTTTGCTAAAAATATTTTACCCAACTGTGTATTAAAATTACTTTAAAAATTAAATATTCGTTTAGGTATAATTTTCCTGCTATAATTCAATATATAAACCAAACTCTTCTCAAATGGTCGTCTGTGAGAATGTAATTAATTTGTCGAATAAATGCTATAAAAATGGCAATTTTACCGAAATTTCTATATACGTTTCAAGCCGTTCCATCCTTTGTCCCGAAAACGTTCTTTAATAGAATGGATTATTTGATCCTGTCATATATCTGGAATAATAAGTGTTCCAGAGGGAGTAAACCTTTCTTGCAAAAATTAAAAACAGTTGGAGGCTTGGCGTTACCAAAATTCAGCTCTTATGTCTGGGCAAATGATATTCGTTATGTTACTTTTTGGATTCCCGGTACAGATAATCAGGACTGTCCTTCATGGTTGGATTTGGAGGAGAACTTTGTAAGTGGGTTTCCTTTGGATTCTTAACTGGGAGTTCCTATTCTTTTTTTTGTTTTCTAGGATTGGTAGACAAGATCTTAGTACCATTGTTAGACACACATTAAAAACTTGGTTTCAATTTTGCAGAATTTTTGACTTAAATATCTTTATTCTTTCTACGTAGTAAAATCCACGTTAACTCTTTTTTACATCATCAATTTTAAATAAGGCCTTTTTAACATGGAAAACTAAGGGAGTAAAAGCTTTTTTTTAGATTTGATTTAGAGAATAGTTTAATGTATTTTTCGCAGCTAGTGGATAAATATGATAAATCTAATGCACAACATTTCAGATATTTACAAGTCAGGAATTTTTTACGGGATTTGCTACCGAATTACCCATTTGCTCATTTATCAATTATGTTAGATGCCATCTTTCAGCTTAAATCATTTCAAAAAGGATTGATAGCCATTATGTATGAACGGCAAATGAATTTACGAATGATGCCTAATGATAGGGTTAAACATCCTTGGGTATTGGATCTTCAGGAGTCACGTTAAGATGTTCAATTGGATAAAATTTTTCATTTAGTTAACAATTCATCTATCTGCGCCCGTCACTACTTGATTCAGTTCAAGGTAGTGCACAGGGCGCATATGTCAAAAGAGAAATTGGCGCATATTTTTCTTATATGAATCTTATAATAATTTTTAGAGAGATTTTTCAGAACGTTATCGAAAGTCAGAGATTTGGACCTACAACTTAATGCATTTACTGCAATCTTTGGGATTATTCCAAAGGAAACGGGAAACGTTCCTACTTCCGTTCAATGCATGATAGCTTTTTCAGCTTTATTGGCTCGGGGAGCTATTTCGATTTGTTGGAAGGATTCTCATCCACCTACTATTTATTTCTGGCTCCCTTCCATTATGACGTGTTGAACCTTGGAGAAAATCGGAAGGGGGACGTTTGATACATCTTTTAAATTTGAGCAAACCTAGCCACTTTTTATTCGATATTTTCATACGATTTGTTTTTTTTTTTACTTTTTCAGTTAATCTTTTTTTTCTTCTCCACAAAGGTTTGGACTTGATCAGAAGGATTTTTTCTTCCTTTTTTTTTAAGTTATATCCTCAAAATGGACTGCCCGGTCCCTTTTTTTTATGTTCGTTTAGTGGTTATTTTTTCTTTCTTTGTTCATAATAGAAATTTTGAGTTTTTTTTATTTGTTATGAATTGTTAAGAGGAGTTGTGGTTCTTTTTTTATGATAAAAGCTCCGTCTTATACTACACATGATTTTTGCAGTGTATATTCTTTTTTTTTTTGTTTGTATTTTTATTGAAATACGTATTTGAGATAACTTCTCCTCTGACTTGTATGCTTTTTAAACAATAAAAATAAAAGACTGCAATAGACTTAGACTCAAAATAAACAAAACGGCAGTCACGATATCCAAAGTGTGAATCACAAACCACAGAGTTAAAAATGGACTACCTACGGTTGAGCACTGAGTGCTCCATTTAATTACTGACATTCCAGGAAGGATTGTGACAGGTAGAAATTGGCAGTCCGAGTCTTAAAGTGAAAGTTACAGCGAAGCACACTCCAAATGAGGCCTCTCCGTTTTGCGTCATCCCATCCATCCTCTAAACTCGTACCCGACTCTGTGACTCCCTCCGTCCTCTGCACAACTCTCCATGCCAGTCACTCCCACTTCACCTACTCTTCCCCACCCCGTCTAAGCCAATCACTCTCTTTTCCCTATTCTCGGTTCCAGTCAATCAATCCCTTACTATCACCCTTGCCCATTTCGATAACCCCCTCGCTCTTCTACACACCGCCAGTTTCTGTCACCATCCAGCAGTGCCTGCACCCTTCCCTGTATCCGTAGGCCCCTGATTCACAACCCCCCCCCCCCCGACTCCCTCAGTCGTCAACCGCTTGTTCACCGACGAGCAAACTCGCCACAGTGAGTCAGGATATCCACTGCATCACATCTCTCCCACTTTTCCGTCATACCTTACCTTCCACACACACAGTCGCCATTATCGCTCCGGCCCCTGCACCTCTCGCCTTCTCCAGTATCCCCCGTAGAGCCATAGAATCATGGAATTTTACAGCACAGAAACTGGCCTTTTGGCCTTCCTTGGCCCTGCCGATACATTTTTCTGCATTGTCCGACCGACCTGCACCTGGACCGTATCCGTACACCCTCATCTCATCCTTGTACCTGTCCAAGTTTTCTTAAATGTTAAAAGTAAGCCCGCATTTACCACCTCATCGTACAACCCATTCCACACTCCCACCACTCTCTGTGTGAAGAAATGCCGCCCCAATGTTCCCTTTAAGCTTTTCCCACTTCACACTTAACATGTCCTCTGTTTTTTCCCTCCCCGAGTCTCAGTGAAAAAAGCCTGCTTTCATTCACTCTATCTATACCCATCTTTAATTTTATATACCTCTGTCAAGTCTCCCTTCATTTTTCTACGCTCTACGAATAAAGTCCTAACCTAGTCAATCTTTGTCTGTCACTCAGTTTCACAAGACCGGGCAACATCGCTGTAAACCGTGTCTGCATTCTTTCAACCTCATTAATGTCACTCCTATAAATCGGTGACCAAAACTGCAAACAATACTCCAAATTCGGCCTCACCAATGCTTTACACAACCTCACCATAAAATTCCAACTCTTATACTCAATACTTTGATTGATAAAGGGCAATGTACCAAAAGTTCTCATTACTACCCTATCTATCATTTGACGGCACTTTTAGTGAATTTTGTATCAGCATTCCGAGAGCCCTCTCATCTACGGTACTCCTCAGTGCCCTAAAAGTTAGCTTTTATGTTCTACCTTGATTTTTCCTTCCAATGTGCAATACCTCACACTTGTCCGTAGTTAACTCTATCTGACAATTTTCAGCCCATTTTTCCAGCTCGTCCAGATCTCTCTGCAAGTTTTGAAAACCTTCCTCACTGACCAATACTCCTACAGTCTTTGTATCATCAGCAAATCTGCAGGTCCAATGCACCACATTATCATCCAGATCATTGATATAGATGACAATCCTCCACTACGAGTCTCTGGCTTCCCCCATTGAGCCAATGTCTAATCCAATTTACTACCTCACCATGTATACCTAGCGACTGAATCTTCCTAACTAACCTCCCATGCGGGACCTTGTCAAAGGCCTTACTGAAGTCCATGTATACAACATCCACTGTCTTTCCTTCATTTACTTTCATTGTAACCTCCTCGGAAAACTCTAATAGATTTGTAAAACTTGATCTACAACGCACAAAGCCGTGTTGACTCTCCCTGATAAGTCCCTGTCTATCTAAATACTTTTATTTCCTATCCCTAAGTAATCCTTCCAATAATTGATCCGCTACCGACGGCAAACCTACCAGCCTATAATTTAACGGATTACATTCAGGGTCTTTTTTAAACAACAGAACAACATGAGATATCTTCCAATCCTCCGGCACCGGTCTGGGTGTGGGAGTGACAAATGGAATACAGTGCCGGGAAGTACATGGGCATGCAACTTAGTGGAAGAAATAAAAGTGTAGACTATTTTCTAAACGGAGAGATGATTCAACAACCTACGGCGCAAAGGGATTTAGGAGTGCTCGTGCAGGATTCCCTCAGTTAATATTGTTACGTACCCCGTAACAGGGCGTCTGACCAGCAGAGAGAGAAGAATCCGTTGGAGGCTGGTTGTACCAAACTAAAGGTGTTTATAAGTAAATATGTATGTATGGGCCAAGGACATAGGGTAACAGATTGACATTAGGTAATAAAACAGATTGACATTAGGAAGGAAACGGTGACTGATGGGACTGAAGGCTGACAAATCCCCAATTCCGGATGGTCTACATCCTAGGGTACTAAAGAAGGTGGCCCTGGAAATTGCAGATGCATTGGTAATCATTTTCCAATATTCCTTAGATTCAGGATTGGTTCCTGAGGATTGGAGAATGGGTAATGTTATCCCACTTTTTAAGAGAGGAGGGAGGGAGAAAACAGAGAACTATCGACATGTCAGCCTAACATCAGTAGTGAAGAAGAAGCTAGAGTCAATTATTAATGATGAAATAGTGGCATATCTGGATAGCAGTGATAGGATTGGGCCGAGCCACTATGCATTTACCAAGGGTAAATCATGCTTGACAAATCGATAGGAGTTTTTCGAGGATGTAACCAGGAGGTTAGACAAGGAAGATCCAGTGGATGTAGTATACCACGATTTTCAGAAGGCATTTGATGGCATTGGGGGGAAGGCATTGACATGGACAGAAAACTGGTTGACAGATAGAAAGCAAATGGGAGCGGTGAATGTGTGCTTCTCGGAATGGCAGGTGGTGATTAGTGGGGTGCCACAGCCCTCGTTATTGGGACCACAGCTGAGTACGATTTACATAAACGATTTAGATGAAGGTATTGAGAATAACATCAGCAAATTTGCTGATTATACTAAGCTGGGTGGCAGTGTGACATGGGATGAAGATGTTAGGAGAATTCAGGGTGACTTGAACAGGCTGAGTGAGTGGGCAGATACATGGCAGATGACGTATAATATGAATAAGTGTGAGGTTATCCACTTTGGAAGTAAGAACAGGAAGGCAGATTATTCTCTGAACGGTGTAAAGTTAGGTAAGTGAGAAATACAAAGAGATCTAGGAGTCCATGTTCATCGGTCACTGAAGGTGAATGAGCAAGTACAGCAGGTAGTGAAGAAGGCTAATGGAATGTTGGCCTTTATTACAAAGGGAATTGAGTACAAGAGCAAGGATGTCATCTTGCATTTGTACAGGGCCCTGGTGAGACCACACCAGGAGTATTTTGTACAGTTTTGGTCTCCGGGGTTAAGGAAGGACATCCTGGCTGTAGAGGAATTGCAACGCAGATTCACAAGGTTAATTCCTGGGATGTCTGGACTGTCTTACGCAGAGAGGTCAGAGTGACTGGGCTTGTACACGCTGGAATTAAGGAGATTGAGAAGGGATCTGATTGCAACATATACGATTGTTAAGGGATTGGACACGATAGAGGCAGGAAGTATGTTCCAGATATTGGGAGAGTCCAGTACCAGAGGGCATGGTTTGAGAATAAGGGGTTGGTCATTTACGACAGAGTTAAGGAAAAACTTCTTCTCCCAGAGAGTTGTGGGGGTCTGGAATGCACTGGCTCGGAAGGCATTGTAGGCCAATTCTCTGGAAGCTTTCAAGAAGGAGTTAGATAGGTATCTTATGGAGAAGGGCATCAAGGGATATGGAGACAGGGCAGGAACCAGGTATTGATAGTAGATGATCAACCATGACCTCAAAATGGCGGTGCAGGCTCGAAGGTCCGAATGGTCTACTTCTGCACCTATTGTCTATTGTCTATAAACTACACAATACAATATCAAAAATGTAAATATAGTTATAAAACAAGTCAGCAGTAATAAACCTAAACGTGTAGGAATAATAATAATCAATAATAAACAAGCTCTGTCGATGTCGAGGGGTAAATCAATTGTCATAAGAAAGCATATAGTTTAGTTCATAAATCCTGAAGTTATGGTTGTTCTGTTGAAATCGTTGGAGAGAGAGAGAGAGAGAGAGCGAGCGAGCGAGATGCAACAGCTACAGCAGCCAAACCTTCCGTTGCTTGGTTAATCCGTCGTATCGTTGTGCCCATTCAGTTATGATACCTCTGGTCTTCAGCTAGACAGGTCTTCTGTGGTGGACTCGTCACTCTGCAATGAATGGACACACACACAAGTCCCCACCGGCTTTTACACTGTGAGCATTATTGACCGATCTCCTCGTTCGGTCTTCGAAGCCCCCCACCTTTCTGTTGGTTCCAAACACTCAGTCAGTGTCCACGGGTGTGTCTGATGGAGGTCTCTCCAGACCTGTCTTTTTATCTTCACTCTCGGGGTCGCAGCTGTCCATCAACTCTGAATGACCGTGTCCATCAAATTAAGCCACTCCTTCTACCTGTCTCCTGAGGAAAGTTAAAGAGCAAAGTAACGTCCTTGTAGTAGAAAGTATATAAGTCATAATACAGTAAATCTGCAGCCTCTCTCCCACTCTTATCTGCAGCAAATGTTCTTGTCTGGGCTTCATCTCTCTCTCTCTTTCTCAGTAGCATAACAACAGCAATAGTTCGTAGCTCTCGGGGGGGGGGGGGGTTGGGAATGGTTAACTCTGCAGCCCATTGTCCATCAGGTCTGTTCTTCACTGATAACAATTTGTAGTTGAAGTCGGTGGTGAGGAAGGCAAATACAATGGTAGCTTTTCTTTCCAGAGGAATGGAATATAAAGGCAATCATTACATCTTCAGCCTTTTTAAAAACCTAATCCAGGGTATTTTCAGCGATTTTGGTCACTTATGTAGGAAAAGATGTGTTGACATTGAGGAGCGTTTAAATGGGGGCTCACGGAAATGATTCCGGGATTGGAACGCTTATCACATTAGAATCATTTGGTGAATCTGGGACTGTACACAACTGAAAGTCAGAAGAATGAGGGGTGACCTCATTGAAACCGATCTAATGTTGAATGTCCTCGATAGAGTGGGAGGGGAGAAGGGCTTCCAATGGTAGGGAAGACTAACCACAGCGCGGACAGCCTCTCAATACAGGGATGACAATTTAGAACGGAAATCAGGAGGAAATTAATCCGCCAGAGAGGTATAAATTTTGGGAATCAGTAGCAGCAGGCGTTTGTGGAGGCCAGGTCACTGGGTATATTTAAGGCATCGGTAGAACCAGGAAAAAGGTTCTGCCGAGGGAACTTGAGACGCTGGAGAATGAAAAAGCAGACACGAAAAAGATGTACCACTGTATTACTACCTCAGCCACATGAAAATTGCCATAAGGTAAAGAAGAATAGAGAGTTAAACACCCGGCTCAGGATTTGAGTTCATGGGACATGGGTACTAGTATTAGGGAAGGAGGGAGCTGCTCCAACGGGACGGGCTACATCTGAAACGTGACTGGGCCTGGATCCCAGCAAATCACATTTCTGAGGCTGTGAACAGGGGTTTAAACTAAATAGAGGGAGGTGTGGTGTGGTCCTAGTAGATTGCAGATGTAGGGATAGAGTACGAGAGAAAAGTGTGGATAAAGATGAATTAAAAACAAAAAAATAAAAATGTGAAAAATCAGAGTGGAGTGAAGTGAAGAAAACGCGCTATCTCAGATTCGTTCTGTGCAGTGGGCGAGGGAGGATTAGTGATTTTGTAGTTAGTGGTCCTCTTGGAAAGAGTGATCACAGTATCATTGAGATCCTCTTACAAATGGAGGGTGAAACAGGTCGATTTGAAACCAGTGTATTATGCCTAAACAATGGAGACAACAATGGGATGGTGTGGACTGGGAACGCAGGCTACATGGTCGGTCCGTGGACGGCTTTCACAGAGAATGTTCCTGGTGCTGAACAGAAGTACATTGCGGTTGAAAGCAAGGAGAGGAAGAGTTGGGAGAGCCAGCCGTGGATAACTATTGAAATGAACGAAGGCATCAAACTAAAACGCTCGTGCACACAACGTCGCCAAGAGTGGCGGTAACCCAGAATGTTGGGAAATGTTTAAAAAGCAACAGAGAACTGCTAAGCGAGCAATTAAGAAAGAGAAGCTAAACTGTGAAAATCAACTAGCACAAAGTATAAAAACGGACAGTAAAACGCTTTGCAATTATATAAAGCGAAAAGGCTAATGTGAACGGTAATCCAAGTTTCGGCACGCCGATTTCCCGGAATGTGGTTTCCCTTTAAGACTCATGCTGCCAATTTTTGCCCGCCACATTCTTTCCCGGGATGTCTGTAGTTAAAGGGCTCCTCAACTAGAGGAGATCCCTTTCTGGGACCAGTGTTTGTGAATTCGTCTTTGATTTTCTTCAATGTGTTTTTGTTTATGTAGAATCTGAGTCTTAGTGTATTCTACACCTTGCTCTGCACTCACCTTCACCACCATCTGTAGCACTCAGGTACCGAAGGGATGACAACTTTAGGAGTCTGGGGATCTGTCGTCTCTCGCTGAAGATTCAGAAATTTCTCCAGTGGAGAGGATCAGGATCTGATATGGAGCCTGCAACTCAGAGGGTCTTAAGAGGCTGCAGAGGGATGTAGCCTCAACCAGCTCTATCATGGTGAACCCTCCCCTCCATGGCTGTGGGCTGAATTTGAGAGGATCGAGAGGGTTGAATGAAATCCTTTCTGGTATCACAATGTCCATCTCCCTCCAATCCCTGTCAAAGAAACACTTAAACACCTCTATCGATCTGTCTCACCCACAAACCCTGGCAGCACATTCCAGTCACCCACTCTCTCTGTGTAAACACGACCTTGCGCATCACAGCTCCTATAAGCATACCCACTCTCACCTTAAACTCTGCGGTATTTGAAATTTCTATCCTCGGGGAGAAATGTACAGGTTGTCTCGTCTGACTATGTCTTTCGGATTGAGAAATACCTGTATCTGCCCTCCTCCCACACTACGCCGCTCCAGAAAATTTACCGGTTGTCTGGTCTATCTGTGTCTCTCGTAATAATATAGAATTTAGCCCCAAGGAAATGGTCATTTATTTTTTTATTCCTCATTTCCACCCAAACGGCCTCACTTAGACGAGTGTTCATGTCTGTCGTGACTGAGCAGGGCGGTGACATTTTCTCTGCGTAGGACATTCACCCCTCCTCCTTTAATTCCTTCCGCTTTCTGATGTCTAACGCTGGAATTGAATTGAATTGAATTGAAATGCAGTGAAACTGTCCCGCCTGTAGATGTCGCACCTTCCTTGAAAGATACTACTGCGATTTTCTACCAGTAGGTCACCTCTCCGACAGTATCCACAGTAATATAACTGTTGTTAAAGGTGAGAGATATCCGGTGGAAGGCGCGAGGTGTAGCAACAGACGTCATCTCTCCCTCATAGACCCCACAATTGCCTGTGAACGCAGCAAGGGAGGCGAATGGGGCGGCGACCGAGATGGGGATAGTTTTAGGGGATTGAGGAGGTAACGGAGACGTGGGAGATGCCACAGGAATGTAGGGATTAAGGGAGACGGGACGTGTGCAGGGGAGGCAATGGGTCACGGAGACGTGGTAGTCCGTAACGGAAGGGGACTGAATGAAAGTGAATCGGTGTTTTGTTATGAGTGTGTGACAGAGCCAGGGAGTAGTGCAGGAGCAGGAGAGGTTGACGAAGACGGGTTCGGGTTTCAATGATGGGGTGGGTCACGCGGACGGCGAGCGTCTTGCTGAATGTTGGGGATGAACCAGACGGATATTGTGTGCAGGGTAGGGACTGCCTCACGGAGACGGGGCAGGTCGTAAGGGAGAGACGGGTGTCGGAGACGGGAGTGGTGTACCGGAGGGAATGTGTGACAGGGACGAGGAGTATTGTTGGAGAGGGTATATTTTTCGGATTCGGAGAGGGGTTTTGTGGAGGGAGGGTGTTATGAGCGAGGAGGCTTCTTTGTTGCAGTGCAGGGTCTGTCAGTGTGTGGGTGTCACGATGAGGGGCGTGCTTGTATCTCGACGAGGGTTGTGTCGGTGACACAGAAGCACTGGAAGGGGCTTTTCAGTGTCCCTTTGAAGATGGCGTCAGTGTGTGTCTTTTTCAAGGACTATACCATTAGTGAATTGGCCGTTTCCTCTGTTTGTCGATAAATCGTCGAGTTCCGTGTTCTACCCAAATCCCTGCTCTTCCCACCCGATGATCTCAAATCACTCTGCTCTTTTTTACAGTAAATCACACAACAGAGCAGACCTTTCGGTCCAAGAGTTGTGATATACCAATTAAACTGAATTCCTTCTGCAGACACAACATCCGTCTCCCTCCATTCCCTGCAGCACTTTCCAAACACTTTCCAACTAAAACTTATCAAACTCATCTCCCGTGAACCTGCCCTCTTTCACCTTAATGCAGGTCCTCTGATATTAGACATTTCCACCCAGGGGTAAAATGTACATGCTACCTCGTCTACCTGCCTCTCGTGTTGTTATAAACTTCAACAAGGAGTCTTAACTCGAAGTTACACCTATTCTTTTCAATAATTACATTGCATCTAATGGAATTAACATCATTAGATGCAAAGTGACCACCGACACAAACTTCTGTCCCCTGACGTGTCCTATTCGATAGGATGAGATCTAGTATTGCACTCTCATTGGGACTTTAATCTACTGATTCAGGAGCATTTCTTATCTGATTCGGGAAACTATCCCAGTGGTCCTTTCACAGTGTGAGGCTCACAGTCAATACCAGGAATGTTAAACTCACCCGATGTAACAACCTGATGTCTCTGACAACAGACTCCGAACTCTCCACAGGCTTGTTCCTCTAAATCCCCAGACTGTTCGGTGGTCGATAATGTAGCCCCATGGACGAGTTCATACCCTTCTCATTCCTCACTTCCACCTTTAGAGCCTCGCCTCAGCCTAAATTATATATACAGTAGCACGACTAAAGCAACGGTAAACTGGAAGGTTGAGCTAACCAACCTGCCCCTCCGGCAACCAAGTCTAAATAATGGCTAAACTACCATGCTTCCAATCGTTGGCCCCGACCCTGAGCTCATCTACCTTTCGTACAATACTTACTGCTTTGAAAAGGACGCAGCTCAGAACACGAGAGCCAGCGGGCTCAACATTTTGCTCTATCTGAGGTCTTAACAACATCTGTCCCGACAATGACTCCACCATCTGTTTAAACATTCTTATTATCATCCCTCTGCAAGTTTAGCTTAAGCAACACAATGACCACATTATCCCGTTGGGATATTAGTTCCACTTCTGTTCAGGTGTAAACTGAGAGAGTTGCCCGATGGCGGAGCAAATGAAGGAGCTGCACAAAGAGGGGCGGAGTAGCGCGGCCTCCAGGCGGGATTCTGTGTTCGCTCGGTAGAAGGAAAGCTCAGTTGTTGTAGTTTGTCGATTTCAGTGGCTTTTAAAGTGCCTCGGACCTCAAGCTGATTATATATGTGTGTGCGTGTGTAGATAGATTGTAGAGTATTTCACTGATATCCTACATATGCTTGCTATCCCTCTACTTTATACATATTATATGTGCCTTTTCCCTAGTGTGACAGTTGGTATTGTGTTTTGCATTTAGGCCCTGGTGGTCATGTGCGAAGTAATTGCAAATAATCTTAAATTGAATCGCTTTGAAATGAAATGAAACCGTCTCTTCTGCAGAGGTCGCACCTCCCGAGGAAGAGAGCCCAGTGATACACATATCCGGAGACCTTGTTGCAACCCTAGCATTTCAGCCACGTTTTAATCTGAATGTTCTTTCTAATTTTCGTCACACCTGCACATACATAAGTTTGCAGAACGGGCTCCCTTCTCCTACCTGTATGCTGGCGAGCGCGTACCATCGAGGAATCTCATTCCCGTCCACAGTATTTTTTCCCATTCCCCTAACAAAGATAACTCTATCGATACAGCTTGCATTATCTCACCCCATTCATTTCTGAAACACAGAACCATAGTCAGCGCCACAGACCTGACCGGTGAGCTTTACCCCTGCTTGGTCATTTGCTCCTCTCCCCTCTCATCCAGATGTATCCAACGTGATCTACATGTTAATGAGCGTGTTGGTCACAAGGGGTCACTGCAATGGCTCTACTTTTTTAACCCCTTTCAGCTTCCTGTCTGCCTCCCAGTTGCCAGTATCCTACACATTGGGGATACATAGTTCTCTATATGTCCTCCCAATCAACCCCTCGGCTTCCCGAATGATCCTGAGTTCATCCAGTTCCAGTTTCAACTCGGTAACGCAGTGTGTTCGGAGCTGCAGCTGGATGACCTTACTACATTTGAAGTTGTCAGGAACTCTTGAGGACTCCCTCCTTCCCACATCTCGCAAAGGAGTATTCAACTCTCCTGTCAGACATTGCTACTGCTCTGACATTGCGATTATATATAAAAAAAAACAATAATTAAACGGGAAACAAGTCAAACAACAGTTCTGTACCATCTCGCACCCAAGAATCTTCTCTTTGAAGATTCAAAGAGATAAACCCTCTGACTTCCACTCAAATCCAATTTCCCGCCACTCTTTCCCTCTCAGCTGGCTCATCGCGCACGCACACGCACACGCGCACACACACACACACACACACACACACACAAACACACAAGCAGTGAGTGAAAATCTCTGCACACCGCCCCATCCATAACTCCTGGGTTCAGACACAGACTGAATGTCCCTCCGCAACTTCCCATCACACACTACCGAAGACGAAAACAGAGTGCATCTCCCTCCATACCGTCATAACAGACACTTCCGGGGTCAGACACTAAGTAAAGGTCCCTCCACGCCATCCCATCACACACTCTTGGGTTCAGACACTGTGAAGCTCCTTCCACAATGATCCATTGCATACTCCCGGGGTCAGACACAGAGTGAATCTCCCTCCACACCGTCCCATCACACACTCCCGGGGTCAGACACAGAGTGAATCTCCCTCCACACCGTCCCATCACACACTCCCGGGGTCAGACACAGAGTGAATCTCCCTCCACACCGTACCATCACACACTCCCGGTCTCAGACACAGAGTGAATCTCCCTCCACACCGTCCCATCACACACTCCCGGGGTCAGACACAGAGTGAATCTCCCTCCACACCGTCCCATCACACACTCCCGGGATCAGACACAGAGTGAATCTCCCTCCACACCGTCTCATCACACATTCCCGGGATCAGACACAAGAGTGAATCTCCCTCCACACCGTCCCATCACACACTCCCGGGGTCAGACACAGAGTGAATCTCCCTCCACACCGTACCATCACACACTCCCGGTCTCAGACACAGAGTGAATCTCCCTCCACACCGTCCCATCACACACTCCCGGGATCAGACACAGAGTGAATCTCCCTCCACACCGTCTCATCACACATTCCCGGGATCAGACACAAGAGTGAATCTCCCTCCACACCGTCCCATCACACTCTTCTGAAGTTAGATATTGGGTGACACATACTCCGGACCTTCCGTTCGCGCACACCCGGGTTCAGACAGAAATAGAAATTTACTTCCCCTGGATCCCTTGAGGTAGTCTTGAATTGTGTGCAGTCTCGGATAATGTGCGTGTGATTGTGTTCAGAGGGTGTGCAGGGAACAGGAGGGAATTGCAAGAGAGTTTGGTTTCGGTCGGAAAGCGGACATGGCGGTGAGATATCAGTTACCGGGATATAGTATTATCGAATCAAACGACCGGCCTGTTCACACAGACTAGGGCAGAACCTCAGAACCGTGAGATCGATAACCGGTGGAAAGAGGCTGGTGTAACACCAGACGTCACCTCATCCCGTCCTCCACAGATTTTCATATAAACAGAGAGACGGGGTCGTGTACAGGAGGAAGAGGGTTAATGGAAACGTGGAGCGCTGCAAGGGTTGGAGCGGGTTAGGTTGACGGGGGAAGGAGCTGTGGAAGGAGGAGATAACGGAGACGGCACGGAGAGTAGGGGACGGCGATTGATGAAGACAAGGTGTGTAGAAGTAAATGGCGGGTGGCGGAAACGGGGAGTGCTGTAGGGGTAGTCGTGGATGACGGTGACAAGGATGGTCGGCTGGGAAGGAAGGTTGACGACGAACAGGAGAAGGAAAACTCAATGAACCAGGAACACCTTCTTCCCCTCCGCCAGCATATTCTTGAACGCATCAGCACCACCTCCACATTTCAGCGGCATTTATTAGCTTTTGTGCATTTTACATTACTTTTGTATAATTGCGCCCTACTGATTCTTCAAAAGAACAAATCTTAGGTGGTCTAAGTCACAGATAATAAAACAGACCGTGAATCCGGTAGAAAAGATGCGATACAGGGGGACAGGACATTTGAAACGCTGGCCTTCATCAGTCAGGACACTGAGTCCGGGAGTCGGAGTTCACGTTGCAGTTGCAGATGACGTCGGTCAGGCCGCACTTGGATTACGGAGTTCAGTTCTGCTTGCCTTGCTCTAAGAAAAATCTCAACGAACTGGAAAGATTGCAGAAGGAGATTTCCGAGGATGCTGCCGGGACAGGAGGGATTGAGTTATGGAGAGAGGGTGTGAATTCTGAGACTTTTTTATTTGACTTTATAGAGGTGTAGAAAACCACGAGGGACACAGGTAAGGCGAATGCGTGCGCTCTATTTCCCCAGGACTGGGGTACGAGAACATTAACGCACATAATCGAGGTGGGAGTAGCTAAAGAAAGAAGCGGGAAGCCAGTTGGGTTAGATAAAAGGGACACAGTGGGATGGGGAGTCTGGGCAGAGACAGAGTAGTGAATCGCGGGAGAGACCGGGAACAGAACGGGAAATAGGGGTAAATGGAGCGGTGAGGAAAATGGGGATGAGAGCGACACTTTCGAGGGACGTGGGTGTTTAGAGGGCAAGATGGTGAGTAACATTGCGATAGAAGGAAAGTGGCGAATTCGGTCAGGGTAAGGGGCAGCAGCGCGGAAGGGGTAGAGAGAGTGGTTAAGTAAACTGGAGGAGAAAGAGGGTGTTATCATCATATTCAAGTCGGTCCCACTGGTTGCCGACAGAGATCCTTTATCATTTCATAAATATCCGGAAACAAATATCCGGACTTCTCACAGATGAAGCCTGTATGAACCTGATCGCTAGGTCTAAGCACAGAGTCATGTGTACATGCAACGCACTCGGGGTCTGATCCCGTCATCCGGTACAGGACATTCGAAGCGAATTTCCTGTCAAAGAGAGATAAAAAATTTCAACGATCCTCCAGCAGTCAGTCCCCAAAACCACTGAAACCCTCCCTCGCCATTGATCTGTGGCACCCTAACATCTCCCACAGCTCCAGTTTCCCAGCATAGCCTTGTGTCAGTCTTCAGAATTCTCCCACTGACCCACTCACTCCATACAGCCCTGGGTCAGTCACCAAAGTAATCCCTGCCCCACTCTCTGCCCACATCTGTGTCAGAGACCAGAATAATAACAGTACCCAACCCTCTCTTCACAGGCCCGTGTCAGTCCCCAAAATATTCCCACAGCGCCAGTGTCTCCCAAGGCCCCATGTCAGTCCTCAAAATGCTCCCTCTTCTTTACTCTCTCCCCACAGGCCTGTGCTTTTTGCTTAAATACTCACACTCACCACTCCCGCCCAACAGATTGGTGTCAGTCCAAGCTACACCCACTAACTGACTCTCTCCCCACAGCCACGTGCCGGACCCTGAATCCCACAGCCCAACCCTATTCTTAGAGATCTGTGTCAATCACCAAAGCATCTCCGGCTTTCCATGCTCTCTCCACGGACGTGTCTTAGTCCCCAGAGTACTCCTACTGAACCATTCTCTCCCCACAGATCTGTGTCTGTCCCCAAAGTACATCCCTCGCTCATTCTCCGCTCATAGACATGTTCCAAGCCCCAATTGCCCCCACTCTCTCCCACAAACTGGGTCAGTTCCCAAAAGAGCTTCATAGCCCCACTCTCTCCCCACGGCCCCGTGCGAGTCCCCATAATAATCCCATTGCATAGCCTTCTCCCTAATGATCTGTGCCAATCACCAACAGACTCCCACACCGCACTCTCTTCCCACAGCCCATGTCAGTTCCCACATTTGGAGAAGGAAGTCTGACGATCAGAACGGGAGTGCGGCGCGAGCCATTTTTATTTTTTTTATTCTTCTCATCAGAGTTAAGAGAAGCGGGACTGCGCAGGCGTGTGACGTTGGGCAGTGACGTAGGGAAGATTTGGAAGGAACACAGCTTTATACAGCGGGCAGCGGAGTGCGCCGGGAGCAGAGTGAAGGCTTAAGGGTTTAGCGTCAACGGGCGTAGGTGGAATCGGGCGAAGCAAGGTAGATTCAGTTTTTAATTATCTCTGCTGTTTAAGGAAAGGGGGGCTTTATGAGTGTGAGGGCAGCTTGTTGTTCTCGCTGTTCGGATGTGGGAGGTCCTGGAGTCTCCCAGCCTCCGGGACGTGAACATCTGCGCCAGATGCGCCGAGCTGCAGCTCCTAAGGGATCGTGTTAGGGAACGAGAGCTATCGCTCCATGAACTTCGTCTGGTCCTGGAGAGGAAGAAGATGATAGAGATGGGTTACAGGCAGTTGGTCACACCAGAACCACAGGTGGCAGACAGGTGGGTCACGGTTAGGTGAGGGAAGGGGAAGAGTCAGGTACTAGAGAGTACCCCAGTGGCTGTAACACTTGTCAATAAATACTCCAGTTTGAGTACTGTTGGAGGGGGGGGCGAGGAGCAACCTACCTGTGGGAAACGACAGTGGCCTTGCCACTGGCTCAAAGAGTCCGGCCATGTAGTTCAGAAGGGCAGAAAAAGGAAGAGGAAGGTAGTATTAATAGGGGACTCGACAGTTAGAGGTTCGGATTGGCGATTCTGTGGACGCAGTTAGGAGACATGAATGGTAGTTTGCCTCCCTCGTGCCAGGGTCCGAGATGTTTCTGATCGCGACCAGGATATCCTGAAGTGGGAGAGTGAGTAACCAGAGTTCGTGGTACATATCGGTACCAATGACATAGGTAGAAAAAGAGAAATTGTCCCGAAAGGCGAAGATAGGGAGAAAGGAAGGGAGTTGAGAAGAAGGACCGCAAAGGCAGGAATCTCGGGAAAACTGCCTGTGCCACGCAACAGTGACAGTAGGGATGGAATGAGTTGGAGGATAAATGCGTGGCAAAAGTACTGGAGCGGGGGCAGTGATTCAAGTTTCTGGATTACTGGGTCCTCTTTTGGGGCAGGCGTGACCCGTACAAAAAGGATGGGTTACACTTGAATCCTCGGGAGGCAAATATCCTGTCCGGGAGGTTTGCTAAGGCATCCGGGGAGACTTTAAACTAGAATGGCTGGGGGTGGGAATCAATTTGCAGAAACTAGGAGAGAGGAGGTTAGTTCACAAATAGAGCAGGCTGGTAGCCAGTCTGTGGGAAAGATAAGCAGGAGATAGAGAAGAGGACCGCACAGACCAAAGATATATAGGGAGAAGGAAGAAAAAAGATAATGAAGTTGTTTGTACTGTTGTGTATAAATAGAGAGGAAGAGGTGGAGAGTTTCTTAAATACATCTATTTTAATGCGAGCAGAATCGTAAGAAAGGTGGATGAGCTTATATTATGGATTGATACCTGGAAATATGATGTTGTAGCAATGAGTGAAAAATGTTTGAAGGAGGGGTGTGATTGGCAACTAAATATTCGTGGATTTCTTTGCTTGTCGTGTGATTGAATCGGAGGGGCAAGAGTGGGGTGTGTGGCATTGCTTGTCAAAGAAAATATTACAGAGGTGGCAAGGCAGGATAGACTCGAGGATTCGTCTCGGGAGACTATCTGTGTGGAATTGAGGAATGGGAATGGTGTAGTAACAGTTACAGTCCACCTAATGGGGAGCCAGAATTGGAGCAACAAATTTGTAAGGAGATAGCAGGTATTTGAAGTGATTGTAGGAGATTTTAATTTTCCACACATAGACTGGGAAGCCGATTCTGTTAATAAGCTGGATGGTTTGGAGTTTTAAAAATGTGTGCTGGATATATATTTTTTTTAATTACATAGAGTTACCAACTGGAGAAGGGGCAGTGTTGGATCTTCTGTTAGGAAATGAGATCGGTCTGGTGACCAAGCTATGATTTGGGGATCACATCGGGTCCAGTGATCAAAGTACAATTAGTTTCAATATATTTATGGAGAAAGATAGAACTGGACCCAGAGTTGAGATTTTTTTTTTATTGGAGAAAGGCTAACTTTGAGGAGATTGGGACGATTTGATTTATGGGAAGATACTAATAGAGAAATGGAGGTCATTTAATGTTGAAATCCTGAGGGTACAGAATTTTTTATGTTCCTGTTAGGTTGAAAGGAAAGTTTAAGAGTTTGAGAGATCCATGGTTTTCAAGGGATATTGGAAACCTTATTCGGAAAAAAGAGAGATATCTACAATAAATATAGGCAGCATGGAGTAAATCAGGTGCTCGAAGAATATAAAGAATATAAAAAGAATCTTAAGCAAGAAATTAGTAGGCTAATAGAATATATGAGATTGCTTTGCAAGTAAGGTGAAAATAAATCCGAAGTGTTTCTGCAGATTTCTTAACAGCAAAAGGATAGTGAAGGATGAAGTTCATCCCTTAGAGAATCAATGTGGGCAGCTATTTGTGGAGCCAAAAGAGATTGGGGGATTTTGACCAATTTCTTTTCATCATTATTGAATGAGGACGATATTGAATTATAAAAATAAGGCAAACAAGTAGGGTATTTATCCAAGCTATGATGATTAAAGAAGAGTAAGCACTGAAGCGTTTAAAGAATACAAAAGGTGGAAAAGTCTCCGGGCCCTTATAAGTTAGTGTAGAAATAGCAGGGACTCTGAGAGAAATATTTCAAATGTCATTAGAAAACAGGGATGGTGCCGGAGGATTCGCGTATTTCTCATGTGGTTCCATTGTTTAAATAGAAATTTAAGAGTAAACCTAGCAATTATAAGCGTGCAGGTTTGACGTCGGTGGTGGGTAACCTAATGGAAAGTAGTCTTCGAGATGGTATATATAATCCTCTGGAGAGACAGGGGTTTAAAAGCAGTAAACATAGATTTGTGCTTGACAGGTCATGTTTGACAAATTTTGTTGAATTTTTTGAAGGGGTTACGAGGAAAGCTGACGAGGAAAAAACAATGGGAATTGCCTATAAGGGCTTCAGTAAGGTTCCACACGGAAGGTTAGTTAGGAAGGTTCAATCGTTAGGTATTAATATTGAAGTAGTAAAATGGATTCAACAGTGGATGGATGGGAGATGCCAGAGAGCAGTTGTGGATAACTGTTTCTCACGTTGGAGGCCGGTGACTAGTGGTGCGCCTCAGGGATCTCTACTGAGTCCAATGTTGTTTGTCATATACATTAATGATCTGGATGATGGGGTGGTAAATGGGATTAATTAGTATGCAGATGATGCTACGATAAGTGCCGTTGTAGACAATGAAGTAGGTTTTCAAAGCTTGCAGAGAGATCTAGGCCTAAAGAAGGAGTATGCTGGAAGATGGCAGCTGGAGTTTATGCTGATAAGAGTGAGGTGTTAAATTTTGGTAGGACTGATCAAAATAGAATATACATGGTAAATGGTAGGGCATTGAGGAATGCAGTAGAACAGAGTGATCTAGGAATAATGGTGCCTTTTTCCCTTGAACGTGGAACCTCATGTGAATATTATGGTGAAGAAAGCTTTCGGTATGCTGGCCTTTATAAATCAGAGCAATGAGTATAGGAGTTGGGATGTAATGTTAAAATTGTACAAGGCATTGGTGAGGCCAAATTTGGAGTTTTGCGTACAGTTTTGTCACCGAATTATAGGAAAGATGTTACCAAAATAGCTGGAGTACAGAGGAGATTTACTAGAATGTTACCTTTGTTTCAGCACCTGTTACAGAGAAAGGTTGAACAAGTTAGGTCTTTATTCTTCGGAGCGTGGAAGGGTGAGAGCGGAATTGATAGAGATATTTAAGATTATGAAGGGGAAAGGTGGAGTTGACGTCGATAGGCATTTTCCATTGAGAGTATGGGAGATTCGAACAAGAGGACATGAGTTGAGAGTTAACAGGCAAAAGTTTAAGGGAAACATTTCTTTACTCAGAGAGTGGTAGCTGTGTGGAACGAGCTTCCAGTAGCAGTGGTAGATGCAAGTTTGATTCTGTCATTTGAAAGAAAAATAGATAGGTTTTGGACAGTAAGCGTTCGGTACGGACTAGCAGGGCCGGGATGGCCTGGTTCCGTGCTGTAATTGTCATATGGTTATATTAGTTTTACTGCAAACTCTCTACCAACAGTCCATCTCGATCCCGAAACAAATCCAATTGCCCATTCTCTCACCGCAGAACTTCCTCTCTCCAAAACGCCCCGATTTCCCACTCTCTCCCCACAGCCCTTGTCAGAGCCCTAACTCGTACCAATGCCCACTCCCTTTAGCAACTCGTGTCTGACCACAATCTAATATCACTGCACACAACCTTCCTGCAGCCTGTGACAGTCCCCAAAATCAATCCACTGCCCACTCGCCTCTCGCAGCCTGTATCAGTCCGACGGCCCACTTTCATCTCAGAAACATGCAAGATCCCAAATCTCACCCGTCTTTGCATTTTCCAATCCAGTATGAACTGTCTTGTTCGCTGATAGCTTTGTTAACAAAGTTCTGTGAAATTAAATTGTTATCATTAATGACTGAATTCGCGCAAAATGTCAGGAGCATCACTTTCTGTCTGAGCCGTGGAGAGTTTGAAGAGCTGTTATTGAAGGAGCTTAATTCTGTGTCTCACCACAGGAGAATGTGATGCCACGGTGTGGAGGGAGCCTCACTCTGTGACTGACCCGTGGAGAGAATGAAGTGATGGTATTGAATAAGCTTAATTCTGTGTCTCACCACAGGACAATGTGATGCCACGGTGTGGAGGGATCCTCACTCTGTGTCTGAAACTGGGAGTGTGTGATGAGACCGTATGGAGGGAACTCTCTGTGTAGGACCTCGGGTATATGTGAGGTGACGGTGTGGAGGAAGCTTCACTCTGTGTCTGACCCCGGAAATGTGTGACGGGACGGTGTGAAGGAAATTCACTCCGTTTATGACACCGGGAGTGTGTCCTGGAACTAGAAGGAGGGAGCTTCACACTGTGTCTGACACCGGAAGTGTGAGATGAAACGGTGTGGAGGGAGCTTCACTCTGGTGCGGATTTATCTTCCGTCAATCTGATACGTACCGCTTCTTCGGCTGAATTTATTTCAAGAAGTTTAGAATCAGAGTCCCAGCAATACTGCCTCGCTTTATCGTAGGAACGTTTCAACGTGGTTATAAAATAACAGCCGCCTTCATTTCCGATCCAGTACTGGAGACACTCTTGCTCTGGAAAATAGGAAGAAGGAACAGTGAATCTCCCTGCGTACGGTCCATTGCATCCACTGTGAGTCAAACATAGAAAGACGATCGCTCCACACCGTCCCATCACGCACACCTGGTCAAGCACAGAATGAAACCCACTCCTTACCGGTCCCTTAACACTACCAGATCACACACAGAAGGTGGATCGCTCCTCATCGTCTCATTACACACTCCCGTGGTCAGACATAGAGTGAAGCTTCCACCACACCGTCCGATCGCATACTCCAGGGGGGAAACACTGCAAGAATCTCCCTCCACTCTGTCCCATCACACAATCCTTGGATCGGTCACAGTGGAGCTCCCACCAGACCGTCCCAGCACTCACTCCTGTTAGAAACAGAGTGAAGCTTCCTCCACACCGTTCAAACACATACTCCTGTGGTCAGACACACAGTGAAGCTCCCTCCACATGTTCACGTCACACACTCGCAGGGTGAGAAACACAGTGAATCGCCCTCCACACCGTCCGATCACATACTCCTCTGGTCAGACCCAGAGGGAAGCTTCATCCACACCGCCCCATCACACACTCCAGGGGTCAGATATAAGCGATGATCCCTCCATAGCATTGCATCACACTCACACTGTGTCAGTCACAAAGTGAAGCTCCTTTCAGTTCATCCTGTCACAGTGGACAGAGGTCAGACGCAGAGTGACACTCCCTCCATACAGTCCCATCACACGTTTCACCGAGTGTGAGCTCCGTATTGCACTGTCCCATCAGACACTCCGGTAAAAGACAGAGTGAAGTTCCCTCCTCACTCTCCCAATGATCATTCCTGGGGTTAGACACAGAGTGATGCTCCCTGCATAGCATCCCATCGCAAACACACTGCGTCAGACCCAGAGGAAAGCTCATGCCAGACTGTCCCATCACACACTCCCGGGGTCAGAAACAGGGTGAGACTCCCTCGAATCTGTCCCATTATACGTTCCCGGGGTCAAATACAAACTACCCACACTCCCTTCTATCACACGTTTCCGTCGTCAGAATCAAACTGAAGCTAGTTCACTCCGTCCTATCACACTCAACTGCTGTCAGACTCAAATTGAAACTCCTGCCACGGCACCCAATTACACATTCGAGGGACTCCTGACCAGGTGTAGCTCTCTCAATTCCGCCCCATCACAGACTTCAGGAGTCAGTTAAAAGCTCCTTTCCGCCATACTATCACAGAGATCCTGACGGACAGACAGAAATGGAATTTCACACCACACTCTACCGTCACACACTTCCGTGGTGAGAAATATGAATTAGCTCCCTCCGCAATTTCCAATCACGGAACCCGTTCCCAGACACTGAGTGACTCTCCTTTAGCACTGTCCCGTCAGGGAATCCATGATTAAACATACAGTGGAAATCCCATAGACTATTACATCATACACACCCGGGGTCAGACACAGAGTGAAGCATCACACACTCATGGATTCAGACTGCACACTGCGTACTGTCAAATCACTCTCTCTTTCCGATAGACACAGAGTGAATCTCCCTCCACGCCATCCCATCACACACTTCCGGGGTCAGACACAGAGTGAATCTCCCCGAGCACCATCCCATCACACACTCCCGAGGACAGAATCGCAATGAAACTACCTAGGCACCATCCCATCACAGGCACACGGTGTCAGTAACAGAGTGAAGCTCCCTGCAGACCATTCAATATCACACTTCCTGATTGGGCAGACTGCAATTTGAGTTCCATCAAGAAAGTCACGTCACACACTCTCAGGGACAAATGAAGAATGAAGCTGTTGTCTGACGATCCCATTATACTCTCCCAGTGTCAAACACAGAGTGATTCTCCTGTCCCATCACACAAGACCGGGGTCAGTCTCCGACTGAAGCTTTCTCTCCACCCACTATCACACACTCCTCGGGTCAAGCATGTAGTGAAGCTCCCTGCATGCTCTCCCATCACGTAGTCCTGCGGACAAACACAGAGTAAGCCTCCCTCCGCCCTTCCCCAAAACACTCCCTGTGGTCAGATAGGAAATGAAACACTCTCTGCACGATCCCGCAGCATACTCCCGTGGTCAGACACAGTATGATGCTCTTTCCACCTGGTGACATCACACAGCACAGGGGTCATAAAACGAGCGAAGCTCCCTACACACCGTCCAATCACACACTCCCGGGGTCAGACACCGAGGTAAGCTGCCTCCACATCATCCCAGCACACACCTCCGTGACTATCACAGTGTACATCTCTCTCCTTATGCCCTCCTTACATCACACACTTCCCGCCGAGTCACAGAATGAAGATCTCTCTCAACCGTCCCATCACGCTCAGCTGTGCTCACACACAAAGCGAAGTTCCGCCCCCGCTCTCCCATGGCACACTGACGGATTCAGACTCGCTCCACAACATCCAATCACACAATCCGGTGTCACGTAGAATGAACGTCTCTCTGCACTGTCCCCTAAAACAGTCCCGGAGCCAGACACAGACGCTCTCCCTCTGCGATCCAATTACTCATTCAGGGATTCAGACACAGAGTGATGCCCCCGCTACACCGTCTCGTCACACACCACGGTTCCATAACACACATCAGGGGTCAGACATCACAGACTGCCACTGTCTGACACAGAGTGAAGCTGGATCCACACTGTCCCATCAGACATTCCCAGAGTGAGTCATCGAGTGAAGCTGTAATGTTACGTCTCACAATCCCGTGTTCAGACACAGAGTGAATCCACCTCCACAACGTTCCATCACACTCTCCTGGATTCAGTGACAGAGTGAAACTCCCTCCACGCAGTCCCATCACACACTCACTGGGTCAAGCACAGAGTGAATCATCCTACATACATCTTTTCACACACTCCCGATGTTAAGAACAGAGTGAAGCTTCCTCTCTCCATGTTTGCCCTGTGATGAGGAGCGGGTGAAAGAGGGGGATGATGCCTCACCTCTTCTGCTGGTCTACAATTCACAGATTTGAGCCTTAGTTTCGTTGACAGATCTGTACTTCGTTTCCATCTCAGTGAACTGGTAACGGAGATCACTGTGCCTTCGTTTGAGATCGGACAGATTAGAGTTGAGCGCAGAGAGACTGGATTGAAGGATTGAAATTAATTTATGGCAGTTTTGCTCGGAGGTGATTGTACACTGACGAATTTGTGATCCTGGGAGAGATGGTGAACGTTGTTTAGACTTCAGGTGAGACAGCGTCACGCTACCGATCCGTTCACACAGAGAGTCGTGTCAGTGTCACGGTGAATGTTGTCACAGTGAAGGATATTCTTTGAGCACAGTGAGAAGCGTCGGCGCCACCATGAGGGCCGGGTCTGTGTCACGCTGGGGGGTGGGGAATGGGGTGAAGGTTTAGTTGTTATCATTGGAATCTAAGTCAGTATCGTGCGGGGCGTGTCCGAGTTGCTGTGAGGAACGTGTCGTTGTGACTGTGATAGGAGTCTCCGTTCCCCGGCGAGGGGTCACAATCACGTGTCACGGTGTCATGGTGTGGGGTGAGCTGCTTGCAAAGTGAAGGATATGTCAGTGCCACGGTGATAGGAGTCTCCGTTCCCCGGTGAGGGGTCACAATGACGTGTCGCGGTGTCATGGTGTGGGGTGAGCTGCTTGCAAAGTGCCACGGTGAGAGACATGTCATGGCCACGGTGTGTGTGAGAGTGACACGCTGAGGTGTGTGTCGGTGCAACGGAGAGTTTGATGTCGATGTCATAGTGTCGTTGTGAATTTAGCTGTCGGTCTCTGTTAAGGGATTTGCCTGTGTCAGTGTGAGGTGAGGGTAACTGCCTCAGTGAGCGGTGCATCGGCGTTATGTTGAGGGGTGATATTGACTCGGTAAGGGGTGTTACAGAGACGTGTGAGTCTTTGTCACGATGCGGTGCAGAGCGAATCACGCTGAAGAGTGGAAAGGTGTCACGGCGTACGGTACCACAGTGTCACGCTGAAGAGCGTGTCGGTGTCACTGTGAGGTGTGTGTCGGTGTCGCTTTAGCAGTTTAACGGTAACACGGTCAGGGGCATGTCGATGTTAGTGAGGGCTACTTTACGGTCAGTGCGAAAGCCATGTGCGCGTCACGGCGATAGTCCTGTCAGTGTCGCGGTCGGGAGTGTACCTGAGTCTCGTTGAAGGTCGTGATCGTGCTACGGTAACAGCATTGTTGATGTTACGGTGACTGGCGTGACGGTGTCAGCATGAGTCCTGATTGTGTTACGGTAAAGGCCGTGTTTTATCACGGTTTGAGGTGTGTTCGTGTTATGGATCATACGACGCAGTGTAATACACTGTGTTATACACACTGTTATACACACAGTACAGGCCCTGCGGCCCACAAAGTCATGTCGACCCCTTAAACGCTGCCTCGCATATAACCCACCACTTTGAACTCCTCCATATACCTGTCTGGTCGGCTTTTAAATATCACTGGTGTATCTGCCACCACTACTGACTCAGGAAGTGCATTCCACCCAACAGCCATTCTTTGTGTGAAAAGCTTACTGCTGATGCCCCCCTTGAACATCCCACCCCTTACCTTAAAGCCATGTCCTCTTGTATTGAGCTGTCGTGCCCTCAGCAAGAGGCGCTGGCTGTCCATTCTATCCATTCCTCTAATTATATTCTATATCATATATCCTCTCATCCCCCTTCTCTCCAAATAGTAAAGCCCCAACTCCCTTAATCTCTGAGCATGATGAATACACTCTTAACCAGGCAGCATCCCGGTAAATCTCCTCTGTACCCTCTCCAATGCTTCCACATCCGTCCTATAGTGAGGAGAGCAGAACTGGACACAGTACTCCAAGTGTGGACTAACCAGAGCTTTATAGAGATCCATCATTACCTCGCGATTCATAAACTCAGTTCCTCGACTTCTGAATGCTACAAGCCATAAGCTTTCTTTACTACCCTATCAACCTGTGAGGCAATTTTCAGGGATCTCTTCCACACTACCAAGTATCTTGTCATTCATTTTGAACTCTGTCTTGGAGTTTGTCCTTCCAAAATGTACCACCTCACACTTATCCGGGTTGAACTCCCATCTGCCACTTTTCAGCCCACTTCTGCATAGTGTCAAAGTCTCTCTGCAATCTCTGACAATACCCAACACGATCCACTAGACCACCAACTTCGGTGTCGTCTACTAAAAAGCCAACACGCCCTACTACCCCCACTTCCATGTCGTTACTAAAATCACGAAATGCACAGGTACCAAAACCGATCCTTGTGGAACACCACTAGTCACGGCCCGCCAATCCAAATATATTCCCTCCACCACGACACTCTGGCTTTCTCCAGGCAAGCCAATTGTGACGCCTCATCTATATGCCTGGTCACCTCCTCAGAGAATTCTATCAAGCTTGTTAGACAGGATCTGCCTTTCACAAACACATGCTGACTGTCCCTGTGCAGACCATGATTCTTTAAATGGCCATAGATTCTATAACTAAGAATATTTTCCAACAACATTCCCACCACGGACGTAAGGCTCACTGGCCCCTAATTTCCTGGACCATTTCTCCTACCTTATTTGAACAAGAGGACAACATTCACCTCCCTCCAATCCTCCCGTACCATTCCCGTGGACAACGGGGATACAAAGATCCTAGCTGGAGGCTCAGCAATCTCTTCCCTCCCTTCGTGAATCAGCCTGGGGAATATTCCGTCCTGATGTATTATAACCACTCTAACACCTCCTCTCCCATAATATCAACATACTCCAGAACATCAAACTCCCTCATATTGTCCTCACCGTCATCAGGTTTCCACTCAATTGTGAATACCGTAGATAAGTATTCAGTGAAGACCTCGCTAACTTCCACAGTCTCAGTCTCCAGGCACATCTTCCCACCTATATCTCTAATCTACATACTCTCCTGTCATTATTTGGTTCTTCACATAATTGAAGAATGCCTTGGGGTTTTCCTTGACCCTTCTCACCAAGGACTTCTCTCGCTCCCTTCTTTCTCTCCACAGCCCCTTCTTCATCACTTTCATTGCTACCCTATGATCCTCAAGAGACACATCTGATCCTTGCTTCCTAATCCTCATGTATACTGCCTTCGTCCATCCGTGTTACGGTAAGGGGGTGTTGGTTTCACTGTTGTGTTATACAATCTCAATATATCCCACTCTCTTTATTTACGGTCTGACTCCATCCGGAGCCCGTTCCACTCACCATAGATCGAGAGACGGGCCATAATCACGATGAGGGCGGCTATCACTATGCAGAGTAGGCAGATCAGACGGCACGGTCTATTTCCGATCTTCGCTTTCGACTCCCGTTCTTGCGCAGCTGTGGAGATACCATACGACCATATGATCACAATAAATATTTAATAACACCATAGGAGCTACTTAATGAATACCTTACTTCAGTATCTTAGTGATTGTAGTGATGACTTGCAGCGGACTGAAAAGCATGAGCATGTAGATGTTACGAAAGAGGATGTAATGGAGCTGTTGGAAGGCATCAAATTAGATAACTCGCCGGTACCAGACGAAATATATCCCAGGCTAATGTGGGAGCCGAGGGAAGAGATTTCTGAGGCTCTGGCGATGATCATCGCATCATGAATGGAAACGTGGGAGGGTGCGGATGATTGGAGGGTTGCGGATGTTGTTCCTTTATTCAAGAAAGTGAGAGGAGATTACCCATGAAATTATAGACCAGTTTGTATTACCTCAGAGATTGGTAAGTTGATGAAGATCTTGAGAGGCAGAATTTAGGAACACTTGGAGAGGTATAATATGTTTAGGAATTGTCAACCTGGCTCTGTAAAGGGCAGAACGTGCCTTACGAGACTGATTGAAGTTTTGTAGAGATGTGACTAAAGAAAGAAAAAGTGATGAAGGAAGAACAGTAAATATAGTGTACATGGATTTCAGCAAAGCATTTTATAAGTTTCTCCATGCAAGGCTTACTGAGAAAGTAAGGAGGAATAGGATCCAAGGGGACATTGCTTGGTAGATGCACAAGTGGCTTAACCACAGAAGGCAAAGTGTGGTTGTAGACAGGTCATACTCTGCACGGATGTCGGTCATTAGTAGAGTACATCAGGGATCTGTACTGGGACCCTTCTTCTTCCTGACTTTTATAAATGAACTGTTGGAAATTTAAATTACGTGTTGGAAATTTAATGTGTTGATTTCACAGTCAGCATATACACGGTAAATTGATACAGCCCTATTCTCCCCCTTAACCTTTACTTTTATTCTTTCAATGGTACTTTTTTAATATTAGAACATCACATGCAACTGTAGAACACAGAAGTATGTGCGTAAGTAGATAGCGTAAGGGACACAAATACTACAATAAATATTATGTTCAAGAGGCAAGATATTTCCAGATAAAAGAAGAAACTATTTTGAATACAGCATGTATCACTGACAGTTTACAGCAATACCTGCTGACAGATTATATGGTCCTGGATGTATCTGTGGTTAACTATAGGTTGAACACATGAACTTAAACCAGCTTGACCTAAAGTGAAATCCCAAACAAGATTCTCACTTACTAGGTGTCTGACGTTGTTCCATGCACCAAAAATACCTTTTTGGAAAAAAACCTCCAAGTTTGTGGCAATGAAGTCAAACACAACAGATGAAACAATATTTTAAAGCCCATTGGCAATTTTATCAGTCTGTGTCCGCATCCTTCTAACGATACACACAAAACAATCTGGGGGATCTTAAAATATCAGGCAGCATCACTGATGGGAATTTAGCCGATGACATTTCACGTCAAGGCACTTCATAGGTGCTGTCGGATCTGTTGAGAGTTCTCCTGAATATTATGTGTGTTTCTCAAGTTTTCCAGCACCTCTAGAATCTCATGTTTCTCTGAAGCCAACTAATTTCGTTTCTCTTTTCTCCTTCATAATAATGATTCATAACTTCAAAAGATTAAATTTGTATTACTGTTCCATGAAATGTACACAATTTAGTTCATTAAACAAAGGCCAAATCTTATTTCACTGAATTGGAGAGTTATTTTCTTTCTGAGTAACCTCAGACTTTTTACACGTGATTCTCTCAGAGAGATCAGAACAGTAAAGCTAGGAAGAGGCAACTGAAGCACAACTCATCTGGGAGGATGGCTGTCTTCAACTATCTTTCAGTGCTGAATGCTAACATGGGTGATGATCACTTAATGAAATGCGTATTATAGCACATGCAATGCATTATGAGAACAGTATAATACAGAATTGCTGTGGGCAATCTGGGTTTCATAGCCAAAGCAATAGATTATTATTTATGAAACCACTGATGGAAGTACCACAGGAAAGGTGCCCATCTATACCAGAACAATGTGCACCATTTAGTAAGAACAGAATGTTTTGAGGATTAAAGTTGGTCAGGTCAAATATACAGTCTATGTATGGACTAATGACATAGAAAAGAAAAGATTAAGGCCTTTCAACAAAAGGCACTAAAGGTTAGTTTGTGAACGCTGATGCAGGACCTTGACCCTGATTCATACATCATCTTTTTGGCTCGACGAATGCTGCAGGGCCCATTGAGTTCTTCCAGCACTTGCTGTTTCTTCATATTACAACATGAGCAGTCTTGTTAAAATGTAAAAATGCCAACATACACATGCTAACGATTAAGTGACACAAGTGTGGCTCTTTAATACTCCGCGTTTGAATCTCTCAAAGGGAAGGAAATGGTTATCTACAAAATATTCAATGAAAGCTGAAAGATGGGACAAAAGGAACAAGTAACAACATAGACCCCGGAAATGAATGATATCAGTGGATGGATTTGACATCATCAAGCAATGGGAGCAGATCTATTTGAAGAGAAGAAATAGATAACAAAGAAGAAGCTCCGCTCCCAGAACACTGAGGGACATGGAGGCGCAAAACTGCAAGTGAAACTACAAACTTGCCTGTCAACAAATGATGCAAAAATAATATTTGGAAGGAAATTTGATCATCCTGATGTAGACTAAGGAATAAGTCATGGGAAGATGACAGAGGGAGTGGTGACTCCCTCCCTCTGAAATGTGAACATCAGAGCCTTCATTGATCAGTATGTTTTCGTTTCAACTGGAAGGGTGTTACTGTGTAGAGATTTTGGGAGTAAGGGCAGGTGAAGCATCTCCAGTGTACCAGCAGCCTTTTGGGCAGCAATAATCCTAATGAAGAATATTTTAGAAAAGATGTGGGAAAGGATGATAAACAGTCAAGTATTAAAACACCTAACCCGAAGGGGGCTAAGTGCAATGAATTGTAAAGGGATTTGGATTAAAGGCATATAAAAACAATAAGATAATCTCAAAAAAGGATGGCTTCTTTGATGACAAAACTTAAGTGTCTAGAAATTCATCTGCTAAAGAAGTCAGTCTGCCTATTCTGTAATCCACTCCATTACGTCAGTCAGTCTGACCTTAACATATGTGTCAGCAAAGGTGATGACTCAAGAAAAAATCAGTATCAGAATCAAAATCAGGAACAGGTTTATTATCATTGGCATGTAATGTGCCATTTGTTAACTTAGCAGCAGCAGTTCAATGCAGTTCATACTCTAGCAGAGGAAAAATTAAATAACAGTAAAAAATAAAAATAAATAAACAAGTAAATCAATTACATATATTGAATAAATTATTAAAAGTGCAAACACTGAAATACAGTACATTAAAAAAGTGAGGTAGTATCCAAAGATTCAATATCCATTTAGAAATCGGATGGCAGAGGGGAAGAAGCTGTTCCTGACTCACTGCGGCGAGTTAAACTTTGAGGTCAAGAATACATCTTGTGGGAATAGTGGGCTGTTCAATTGAGTCACAGCAGCGGGGTAGAACCTGTCTTTGAGCCTGGTGAAATGAGACTTCGCATCTTCCTACGATAGAAGGTAATGGGGTATAAGAGAATTATCCAGGCTGGCTGTCTGCTTTAACGGGAAGTGCAGAGCGAGGCCGTGGAGGTGAGGCTGATACCCCGGATATGCTGAGATACGTTCACGACTCTCTGCACATCACTCCGGTCACAGAGGGAATGGTTACCCTCCCAAGCCCAGTTGTATTGTGATCGGATGCTTTCGGAGGTGCATCAACAAAGATGGAAGGGGTTCCTCAGGAACGGGCCAATCTGACAGAGGAGACAAGAATGCGTGACGGGGACAGAGCAGTGGGCAGTAGAAAACTGGAACACTAGAACACTACGGCACAGTACAGGTCCTTTAGTCCTCGATATTGTGCCGACCCATATATTCCTTTAAAAACGTTCTGAATCCACACCACAACATAACCCTCTAATTTTCTTTCAAACATGTGCCAGTCCAAGAGGTTCATAAATACCCCTAATGTTTTAGTTTCCACCACCATCCCTGGCAAGTCATTCCAGGTAATCACAAGCCTCTGTGTAAAAAAAAAAAATACTCATGATGTATCCCCTAAATTTCAGTCCCTTAACTTTGTACATATGCCCTCTGGTGTTTGCTATTGGTGCCCTGGGAAACATGTACTTGCTATCCACCCTGTCTATGACTCTCATAATCTTGTAGACATCTATCAAGTCCCTTCCTATCCTTGTACGCTCCAAAGAGAAAATTCCCAGCTCTGCTAACCGTGCCTCATGAGGATTGTTTTCCAATCCAAGCAACATCCTGGTAAATCTCCTCTGTACCGTTTCCATAGTTTCCATATAATTCATATAATGAGATGACCCGAACTGAACACAATACTCTAAGTGCGGTCTCACCAGAGATTTGTAGAGTTGCAACATGACTTCTCCACTCTTGAACTCAATCCCCCTGTTAATGAAGTCCAGAATCCCACAGACATTCTGAACTACCTTACCAACTTGCGCAGCGACCTGAGGGATGTATGGATTTGAAACCCAAGTTCCCGCTGTTCATAAACACTTTTATGTAGCCGGCCATTAATCCTGTACTCAGCATTCTGGATTGTCATTCCAAAATGTATCACGTCACACTTATCTGGATTGATCTCCATCTGCCACTTATCTGCCCAACTCTCCTTCCTTTTTATATTCTCTTGTAACCTTCGAAAAACTGCAGCTACATCCACAACTCCTCTATTATTCGTGGCATCCACAAACATACCCACCTATCCTTCCGCCTCTTCATCAAGGTCATTTTGAAAATTTTCACAGAACAGGGGTCCCAGGATAGATCCTTCTGGCACTCCACCAGTCACCGACCTCCAGGCAGAAAATTTTTCTTCCACAACTACCCTATGCTTTCTTCCTGTAAGCCAATGTTTTACTCAAACAGCCAAGGTTCCACTGATCCCATGCCTCATGACTTTCTGGATGAGTCTCTCGTGGGGACCATGTCAAATGCCTTACTAAATGCATGTAGACCACATCTACCGCCCTAACCGCATCAACGTTCTTCGTTACTTCTTCAAAAAATTGAGTTAGGCTCGTGAAGCAGGGCCTGCCCTTGACAAGGAATCATGTGACCAGCAGCAGAAACTCCCTGACATCTGGTGATATTTCTCCTGTACTCTGAGCGTGCATGGAAGGTCAGGGTGAGTTAGCCAGTGTAGACACAAGGTGCTTAGTGTAGGAATTCACGTACCTGGTAAATTAGACAATCAAGGTGCTCGGCTGTAAACACATCTCTGATCATTATTACGAGGGGCGACATTTGAAACACATTGAACTGGAAGGGGTGAAGGTGGAGATTGACAAAAATACTGTCCGGACACGACGGAGGGAGATACAGAGAGAGGTCAGGAAGGTTGGGGCTACATTCCGTGGAGTACAGGGGTGACCTTTCAGAAGTATTTAAAGCCTCGAGGTGCAGAAACAGAGTGAATACGCAGAGTCATTTTCTATCGTCTTGGAGAATCGAGGAACAGAGCTCGCAGGTCCAAGTTGGGAGGAGAAACATGCAAACATATTGAATTGGGGAGCAGATTAACAACCTTCTGTTACCCAGATGGTGGTCGGTCCACAAACTGCCAGAGGTAGTGGTCGAGGCAGATGCGTTAGAAACTTGGACACTTGGGAGTATGACACGTGACCCTTCAGAATGGCGACACTACTGTGAACTCTGACCTGCTTGTGCAGTGACTCGCAGCTCGCCGGGTCACGGGGCAATGGGAGGATCCTCACCCTCATCGATAAGGCGTTCGTCTTTCCCAATATTCAGCTCTGAGTAGGTGTAGGTCTGAGTGTCTGGGGAAGAAAGTGGGAGAATGAGAGAGAAATAGAAGGAGGAGAGACCGATAAAGAATGGGGGAGGGGAGAGGACAGAGTGACAAGCAAATAGAGAGCGGAAAGAGAGGGCTGAGAGTTAAGGGTTGGAAGTGAGAGAGAGGTGGAAGAGAGGGGGAAGAGCAGAGGAGACAGAGCAAGAGAGTGAGAATGAAAAGGATAAATGGAGTGAGGAGTGAGCGATTGGAGCGATGGACTAGAAAATGAGAGCGAATGGCGGCAAGAAAGTGGAAAGACAAAGAGAGGGACGGAGTAAAGGGAGCGAGGTTATGACTGAAGGAGAATGAGACTTGTGAGAGGGATAGCGAAAGGGAAGGTGAGTGTGGGGATTGGGAGGAGAAATTTAGATGGCAGAGGGGTGCAAGACAAAGGGAGCGTGAGAGAAAGGGAGAGAGGTTAAAGAGTAAATGTTATGCGAGAGAGGAGAGAGCCTGTGGGACAGAGAGGCGGGGAGAAAACAAAGGCAGAGAAGGTGCATAGGGGGAGTAGATTTTTTTTAGTTTTTTATGATTTTTTTTTTATATTGTATTGTTAGTTTTTTTGTTTTTTCGGGGAAGAATTGGGGACAGCGAGATGAACGGACAGAGGCGGGTTTAGTGGACTGACTATGTGAGTGACGGAAAGAGTGCGCGAAGACTGCGAGCGCGGTGGAGAGGGGGAGTGTGTGAGAGAGAGTAGAGAGTTTGGGGAAGGGGAGAGTGGGGAAATGGCAACGAAAAGAGCGGGAGGCGTAGAAGGGGAGAGAAGAGGAAAAACAGAGAGAAGGGTTGGGAAAGGAGTGAGAGCGTGAGCGGAAGGAAATAGTGGGCCAGAGAGGAAGAAAAGAGGATGAGAGGATCAGCGTGTGAGACATGTGTGCGAAAGAGGGAAGCAGGGGAAAGAGAGGAGAGAGGGGGTTGAGAGAGTTGCCTCTTGCCGCACTCCTCCCAAGGTGTATCCTGCTCACCGTCATGCCACAACACTCCCGGCTGTCGCACCCCGCCCTCCCCCCACCACACAATCCCTCCTCAGTGTCCCCAGTTTAAACCCCTCTCACTGAACTACGACCGCACAAAACATCTCATGGCATTCTCCCACCCACAGCAACTCCACATCCTGTTCCTCAGCCCTCACTCTATACTGCCCCTACTGTTGCTCTCCCTCCACCCCGACCCTTCGCAGAACGCTCACTCCTCACCGACCACACCCGAGAGCTCGTATCTCATCCAGTCTTTCACGCATTGCTCTGACCTGTCTCACAGGGATCAATTAGTATTAACAGTGCGCTTGCCACGAAATTTCTCAACAGGAATAGACACATCAGCTGAGCAGAGTCAAACCAACAAAGTGAAACTGACCACCATTCGTCCGGATCCGGGGAACAGAGAGGGTCTTGAAATGAAGTTCCACATCCGATACATCAGGGTCTTCTGTGGACAGAACAGTGAGAGTCAGAAACAGGGTGAGGCTCCCTCCCAACCGATCCATCACACACTCCCGGGGTCACACACAGAGTGAATCTCCCTGCACACCGTCCCATCACACTCTCCCATGGTCAGACACAGAGTGAATCCCCCTCTACACCGTCACATCACACACTCCCGGGGTCAGACACAGAGTGAATCTCCCACCACACCATCCCATCACACACTCCCGGGGTCAGACACAGAGTGAATCTCCCTCCACACCGTCCCATCACACACTCCCGGGGTCAGACATAGAGTGAATCTCCCTCCACACCGTCCCATCACACACTCCCGGGGTCAGACACAGAGGAAATCTCCCTCCACACCGTCCCATCACACACTCCCGGGGTCAGACACAGAGTGAATCTCCCACCACACCATCCCATCACACACTCCCGGGGTCAGACACAGAGTGAATCTCCCTCCACACCGTCCCATCACACACTCCCGGGGTCAGACACAGAGGGAAACTCCCTCCACAATCCCGCATCACACACTCCCTGGGTTAGAAAGAGATTGAAACTCTGCCCCTCTGTCTACCCCACTTACCTCTTAATGGAGACGGTGAGATGAGTTTTACTAGCTGCATATTCGTGGATGTCTCGCTGTCGTCTATCGTGTCGAGGATCCTCTGCGTCTCTGAGCTCAGCGAGGGGAAGTAACCGTTGTCAGAGGAAGACCGTGTTGACAAGCGGATCAGACCGTCTCAGACAAACACCAGATGGGCTGCTGATAAAGAGAGGACCCGAGAGCAGGGGGAGGAATTGCTGGAGGAGAGGGAGATTGAAGGTGTGAGGAGGGTGGTCTGGAACGGTGAGAGTGACGGGGTGGGGGGAGTAGTGAGAGTGGGGAGAAACAGAGGGAGGGGGAGAGAGTGCAAGGTGAGTGACAGGGGTCAGAAAGGGGTATCAGTGAAAGAAGGGGAGAGCGAGAAGTGCAAGATAATGTAATGAGAGGGGTAGAAATAGAGGGTGGATTGTTGGAGGGAATCAATTTGTTTTCTCTCTCGAGTTCTCTCTTTTTTTCTTCTATTCCCTCTCTCCGGCGGATATTTTGCATTTACTGTCCGGGAGGTTTACAAACAGCACCCCATAGCAGACCACAACATCCTGTTTATTCAGGCCCTCTGTGCTCTAGAAACCACGGCCCCGGGACGAACCAGAAACACCCACCGAAGTAACCGAGCGACAGAGACGAGCAACAGATTGACCTTTTCAAACCGTGTAGAACTTATCAAAGAAAGCATATATTTAGATACGAAAATTACAAGCAACTAACACACGCTGCGCGGTGTCTGATATTTGACTCCCTTCACCTATTGGAACATAAGCTGGGGATTGTCAGTATTCAGAGAAGCGTTGAAAGCGTGTGGTTACACTGACAGGGCGGCATACAGACAGGAAAAAATAAAAATAAAAATAGTAGTGGCGTCGGCCCAGCAGACATGTTCAAAAACTCTCTCAAACACTCTCCAATCACCTTCTGTCTATCATTTTCTCTCTCCTGCGTTGCCACACTCACACCTCACTATCCCCCGATTTCTCTCCCATGAATGCCCTCTAACCCCGCTTCAATTTCGCTTCGCTCTCCAGCTCTCTTCTTTTTCCTCTACTCCCTCTCTTTCTTCAGCCTTTCTATCTCACTGCCCCCCTCACTAAGCCTTCTCTTTCTGTCTCCCCACCCTCTCTACCCCATCTTGTCTCCTTCCACTCTCTCCAGCTCAGAGGGAAATTTCAGCGGACTGAAACGTGACCAAACCGTCTGTTCCGTTTCCGTGCAAGGCGCCGCTCACTGGACAGTGGAGATAAGTTACATCCTCCACAGTAAGTAAGAGGGGAGGAATGAACGAAATGGGGGGCTTCGGGAAATGCAGGTGAGGGTTGTGATAAAGGGGTGGTGCTGCGGGAGGAGATGTGCTGTCGCGCGCTGTTTGTGTCTGGATAAGAGAAAGAGAGAGAGTGAGAGAGAGAGAGAGGAGAGAGGAGAGAGAGAGAGAGAGAGAGAGAGAGAGAGAGAGAGAGAGAGAGAGAGAGAGAGAGAGAGAGAGGAGAGAGAGAGAGAGAGAGTCCAGCCAAATTAGTATGCGCTTGGACTGTGTTTTGAAACTTGACTCTCTGTCTGATCCCTGAAAGTGTTTTGGAGAATGTGTGGTACTTCTTTGAATGTCTGCCAACAGACTATTTGATGGGAGAGTGCAGAAGGAACTTCACTCTGTCTCGAACCCGTCGAATCTATGTGATCAGACGGTTCGGAGCGATATTCACTTTACACCTGACGCCTGAATGTGTGATGGGCGGTGTGAAAGGATGGGGCGAAGCAATATTGTTCTAACACTGTTTCAAATCTTCTTGAAATAAATTCAAAAGAGCAAGAGTGATGTATGATACATCCACAGCAGTGTGAAGCACCCTCCACTCCATCCCATTTCATATATCGGGGGACAGTCACACAGCAAAGCTACGTCCACACTAACCTATCACATTCGCCAGGGATCAGTCAACAGGTTAAATATCCCTCCACACCGTCCATCACAGACCTCCGGGGTCAGACACAGAGTTGATCTCCCCTTCACACCGTCCATCAAACGCTCACGGGGTCAGACACAGAGTGAATCTCCCCCCACACCGTCCCATCACACACTCCCGGGGTCAGACACAGAGTGAATCTCCCTCCACACCGTCCCATCACACACCCCCGGGGTCAGACACAGAGTGAATCTCCCTCCACACCGTCCCATCACACACCCCCGGGGTCAGACACAGAGTGAATCTCCCTCCACACCGTCCCATCACACACTCCGGGTCAGACACAGAGTGAATCTCCCTCCACACCGTCCCATCACACCCCCCCGGGGTCAGACACAGAGTGAATCTCCCTCCACACCCTCCCATCACACACTCCCGTGGTCAGACACAGAGTGAATCTCCCTCCACTCCGTCACAGCACACACTCCCATGGTCAGACACAGAGTGAATCTCCCTCCACACGTCCCATTACACACTCCCGGAGTGAGACGGTGAATGAAAATGTTCATCAACGCCGACCCATCACACACACACACGGGGTCAGTGACCCTGCGAAGATCCCCCCGCCCCACGCCATCCTTCACACACTCCTGCTGTCAGACACTCAGTGAATCTGCCTCCACACCTTTGCATCATACCCTCTCGTGGTCAGATAGATTGTTTAACTCCTCCATTTCCCTCATGGAAATCGATAGCATTTTTAAATTGGGGGACGGCAGATTATGAGGCTAAGAGTTTAGAATTTGCGGGAGTGAATTGGAATGTAATTTCTGGAAATATACTATGGAAATGTGTTCGATGTTCAGATATCTCTTGACCGATTTTAGCGTAAATTTGTCCCTGTGAGTGAGATAAAAAATGGTAGGATGAAGCCTCTATGGTTGTGTAGTGAGGTGGAAGAAGTGAACATACATGAAGTTAAGAACGCATGGATCAGATGGGTTTTATTGAGGAATATTGGATAACATGAAAAGCGCTC